>NC_135990.1:15667861-15702861 GCF_053455715.1 Rhinoraja longicauda
AGGGCGATGCAGAGGGAAGCAGATGGAACACGTGCGTGGGTGGAGGGAGCTAGTGTGGGTAGACGGTGCGGAGAGAGAAGATGGGGGGGGGGGGGGAGGGGAGGGAGAGCTGTCTACTGTACCTCGGCACACGTAACAATAAACTAAAATAAACTAAAGGGAGACACAAAAAGCTGGAGTAACTCAGCGGGACAGGCAGCATCTCTGGAGAGAAGGCATCTGCAATCCCTTCCTACACACTAAACTAAAGTTTAGGACTTTCATATGAAGAAAGACTGGATAGACTCGGCTTGTACTCGCTGGAATTTAGAAGATTGAGGGGGGATCTTATAGAAACGTACAAAATTCTTAAGGGGTTGGACAGGCTAGATGCAGGAAGATTGTTCCCGATGTTGGGAAGTCAGAACAAGGGGTCACAGTTTAAGGATAAGGGGGAAGTCTTTTAGGACCGAGATGAGAACGTTTTATTTCACACAGAGAGTGGTGAATCTGTGGAATTCTCTGCCACAGAGGGTAGTTGAGGCCAGTTCATTGGCTATATTTAAGAAGTTAGATGTGGCCCTTGTGGCTAAAGGGATCAGGGGGGTATGGAGAGAAGGCAGGTACAGGATACTGAGTTGGATGATCAGCCATGATCACATTGAATGGCGGTGCAGGCTTGAAGGGCCGAATGGCCTACTCCTGCACCTATTTTCTATGTTTCTATGTTTCTAAACTAAGAGGAGGTCATAAGTGATAGGAGCAGAATTAGGCCATTCGGCCCATCAAGTCGTCTACACCATTCAATCATGGCTGATCTATCTCTCCCTCCTAACCCCATTCTCCTGCCTTCTCCCCATAACCCATGACACCCGTACTAATCCCACAGATTCACCACCCTCTGACTAAAGAAATTCCATCTCATCTCCTTCCTAAAGGAACATCCTTTAATTCTGAGGCTGTGCCCTCTGGTCCTAGACTCTCCCACTAGTGGAAACAGCCTCTCCACATCCACTCTATCCAGTCCACAGTAAAGGGCAGAAACAGCCAAGGGAGATAGAAGGAAGACAGACATAAAGTGTTGGAGTAACTCAGCGGGACAGGCAGCATCTCTGGAGAGAAGGGATGGGTGACGTTTTGGGTCGAGACCCTTCTTCCTGGAAGGATAGAAGGCAGTGCAGGTGTGAAGAAGGGTCTCGACCTGAAACGTCACCTGTCACTTCTCTCCAGAGATGCTGCCTGACCCGCTGAGCTACTCCAGCTCTTTTGTGTCTGTCTGCAGATGTGGACAGGTGGCATGAACGTTCCCTCCACAGATGCTGCCTGACCTGCTGGGTTTCCTCCAGCACTCTGTGTTGTTGCAGCTCTCTGTTCTAATGCGTGCAACAGCGCTGTGCAATGCAGCTGCCAATTGAGAGCCCAGCGTCCAGCAGCTTGGCATGGTGCCAGGCATGGTGCCAGGCATGGTGCCAGGCAGCCTAAACGTGTGCTCACCTACCCCGCCCCGCCCCGCAAGGTTCAGCATAGTTTAGAGATACAGCCCATAAACAGGCCCTTCGGCCCATCGAGTCCGCGCCGACCAGCGATCCCCGCACACTAACACTATCCTCCACACACCAGGGACAACTTACAATGATCCCTAAGCCAATTGCCCGACAAACCTGCACGTCTTTGGAGCGTGTGGGGAAACCGGAGCTCCCAGAGGAAACCCAACTGGTCACAGAGAGAACGTACAAACTCCGTACGGACAGCACCTGTAGTCGGGATGGAACCCGGGACTCTGGCGCTGTGAGGCAGCAGCTCTACCCGCTGCTCCACCGTGCCGCCCCGGAGTCCGTGTTCCACACAGATTCCCAGCAGATGCAGGTGCCTTGTGTCTACAAGTGTCTTTCAAATGCTGTTATTGTACCTTCGGTTTTCATTGTGAATTGTAACTAGTGTGTGTAGGATAGTGTTCGTGTGTGGGATGATTGCTGGACTCGGTGTTTCTGTGCTGTATCTATAAAGTCTAAAAAAAACATCATCCCTGAACCATCACCACTTCCTCTCATCACCTAATTATCCAGTTCTCTTGATTTACTGTCTGCCATCAACAATTTAAAAAAAAACATCTTGTCTGCCCAGCTATTTATTGCTTGACCTTTTCAAAAGAGAGAGAGAGACAAACTAATTAAACTGGAGATCGACACAAAGTGCTGGAGTAACTCAGCGGGTCAGGAGATAGGTATTTGGAGATAGGTATTTATTTCACAAAATGCTGGAGTAACTCAGAGGGTCAGGCAGCATCTCAGGAGAGAAGGAATGGGTGACGTTTCGGGTCGAGACCCTTCTTCCCAAAGGAATGGCGGGACTGCCGTATGTTGAAAGACTGGAGCGACTGGGCTTGTATACTTCCTGAATTTAGAAGGATGAGAGGGGATCTTATTGTAACATATAAGATTATTAAGGGGTTGGATACGCTAGAGGCAGGAAACATGTTCCCAAAGTTGGGGGAGTCCAGAACCAGGGGCCACAGTTTAAGAATAAGGGGTCGGCCATTTAGAACGGAGATGAGGAAAAACCTTTTCAGTCAGAGAGTTCTAAATCTGTGGAATTCTCTGCCTCAGAAGGCAGTGGAGGCCAATTCTCTGGATGCTTTCAAGAGAGAGCTAGATAGAGCTCTTAAGGATAGCGGAGTCAGGGGGTATGGGGAGAAGGCAGGAACGGGGTACTGGTTGTGAATGATCAGCCATGATCACGTTGAATGGTGGTGGTGGGTCGAAGGGCCGAATGGCCTCCTCCTGCACCTATTGTCAGACTTAGCCTCTGATTAGTGCGGGTGTCACGGGTAATGGAGAAAAGGCAGGAGAATGGGGTTAGGACGGACAGATAGATCAGCCATGATTGAGTGGCGGAGTTGACTTGATGGGCCGAATGGCCTAATTCTGCTCCTATCACTTATGAACATGAACCTCCGTAATATTTGATCAAAAACCATCGAAGGTTTCGAGCAGTCTATGTGGTCCGAGCAATTCTGTGGCTCCAGGGATAAGTGATGCATGAATTATTGAAGACGTTTTTACAAGAGGCATCACCATCACATTTGAGTCTGGAATCTCAATCGCATTGAGCATGATGCTAATCGGATTCAGCCGAGCATGGATTGTATGAGGAGGAGCAGCAATGTTTGATGCTTCAGGTGAAGTACCCTCGTACATCACTGTACAGTTGCCAACTGTCCCGTATTAGCCGGGACGTCCCGTATTTTGGGGCTAAATTGGTTTGTCCCGTACGGGAACCGCCCTTGTCCCGTATTAGTAGGGTTGCCAACTTCCTCGCTCCCAATATACGGGACAAAGGGTCATGTCACCGCCCCGCGCCCCACGTGACCTCACCCAGCCAGCGGCCACGTGCTCCCGCTCCACCAATGGCGGCCGCCATTGGTGGAGCGGGAGCACGTGGCCGCTGGCTGGGTGAGGTCACGTGGGGCGCGGGGCGGTGATGTCACCCTTTGTCCCGTATTTGGGAGTGAGGAAGTTGGCAACCCTAATCGCTGTAGACGTTAGTAATGTAAAGTAAAGGCAGGAGAAGGAGATACCACAGTGTGGCTCCAAACCTTTGATGTAGTTTGACCAACTTTCACTGAGATCTTTGTTTCCATTTGTTTGCCTCTGCTCAAGGTTTCTCAACAAAGACTCCAGAGGGAGGTGAGAATATATGTTTTCGGACAACACAATCAGTTGCAAATTCGGCCCGGCTTTCAAAGGAATTGGCTCAATGTTTAATGGGCGCAATCTCTCCATCTTAATAGCCTTCTAAGAGTTTGAACAGTCGGAGTCCTTTGACAATTGTGTGTGGCGAAGGAACGGCAGATGCTGGTTTACACCGAAGTGAGACATGGAGTTGTGAGTCAGCGGGACAGGCAGCTGGAGAAAAGGAACTGGTCCATGTGTCAGTCAGAAGAAGGGTCTCGACCCGAAATGTCACCTACTCCTTTTCTCCAGAGATGCTGCCTGACCCACTGAGTTACTCCAGCATTTTGTGTCCATCCAATAACTTTTGTCCCTCTCCATTCTTCATTTACTCTCTGTTGCAGCCCCATAAAAAATACTCTTCCTGGATTTATTGAGTGTGACTTGACTTTCATAAGACTGTGTTTTCTTCATCATTAGTTTAGTTTAGTGATACAGCGTGAAAGCAGGCTCTTCGGCCCACCGAGTCCGTGTCGACCAGCGATCCCCGCACACTAACGCACGCTAGGGACAATTTACAATAATGCCAGGCCAATTAACCTACAAACATGCACGTCTTTGGAGTGTGGGAGGGAACCGTAGATCCTGGAGAAAACCCACGCAGGTCACGGGGAGAACGTACAAACTCTGTACAGACAGCGCCCGTAGTCAGGATCGAACCTGAGTCTCCGGCGCTGTGAGGCAGCAACTCTACCGCTGCGCCACCGTGCCAACCACATGTTTGGATTTTCTAAATTATATTTGAGGATTTACACCATTACGACCAGAGGTCACAGCCTCAGAACTAAAGGACGTACCTTTAGGAAGGAGATGAGGAGGAATTTCTTTAGCCAGAGGGTGGTGAATCTGTGGGATTCTTTGCCACAGACGGCTGTGGAGGCCAAGTCAGTGGATATTTTTTAAGGCAGAGATTGATAGATTCTTGATTAGTACGGGTGTCAGGGGTTATGGGGAGAAGGCAGGGGAATGGCGTTAGGAGGGAGAAATAGATCAGCCATGATTGAATGGCGGAGTAGACTTGATGGGCCGAATGGCCGAATTCTACTCCTATCACTTATGACAGGGAGCACATCAACACCACCTCCCACTCCCTGACTGACCTTTCTGTCATGGGCCTCCTCCAGTGCCCTAGTGAGGTCCACCAGAAATTGGAGGAACAGCACCTCATATTTCGCCTGGGCAGCTTGCAGCCCAGCGGTATAAACATTGACTTCTCCAACTTTAGATAGTTCCTCTGTCCCTCTCTTCCCCTCCCCCTTCCCAGATCTCCCTCTATCTTCCTGTCTCCACCTCTATCCTTCCTTTGTCCCGCCCCCCCCTGACATCAGTCTGAAGAAGGGTCTCGACCCGAAACGTCACCCATTCCTTCTCTCCTGAGATGCTGCCTGACCCGCTGAGTTACTCCAGCATTTTGTGAATAAATACCTTCGATTTGTACCAGCATCTGCAGTTATTTTCTTACACTTATGACAGGGTGGTATCACTGCAAAGTTAATACTGTTGCTACTGTGCTGGGGTGGAGAGTGGGGAGAGAGAGGTCAGACTGGGGGGATAACAGAGTATGGGTAGTAGGCTGGGACATTAAGTTGTGTGGGAGTGAGTGATGTGTCTGGGAAGTTAAATTAGAGAGTGGAAACTGAGTGTGGTTTCTGGAGGTTTCATCCCACGCTGATATCTCATTTCTTGGACCACAGAAACTCCCCATGAGCTGGCAGATCCGGCATTCCTGCAAAACGTCGGGAAAACCCGTGAGGAATGAGTTGTCAGAACAGATGGTGGAAAGGGGAACGTTCAAGAATTGCAACAAAAGGACAGTTTAGTTTGGCCGAGACCCTTCTTCAGTTTGTGTCTATTCCCGACTATCCACCCCTCCACAGATTAAGAAGGGCCCCGACCCAAACGTCCATTCTCTCCACAGATACTGCCTGACCTGCCAAGTTACTCCAGCACTTTGTGTTTTGGCCAAGATTCCAGCATCTGCTGTTCCTCGTGGCACCACTCGCATCAGTTGTCGTGGCACTTTCACACGGAGGTCGGCACGGCGCCAGAGACCCGGGTTCCATCCCGACCATTGGCGCTGCCCGTGTGCGGTTTGTACGTTCTCCCCGTGACCGCGTGGGTTTACTCCAGGTGCTCCTGCTTCCTCGCACGACCCTAAGACGTGCGGATTTGTAGGTCGATTGGACCTCTGTAAATTGCCCCGAGTGTGTCGGGACTGGATGGGAAAGTGGGTTAACATAGAACTAGTGTGATCGATGGTCAGCGTGGGCTCGCTGGGCTGAAGGGCCCGTTTCCATGTTGTATCCCTAAAGCTCAAACTAAAACTCTGAAATCTGGACCGCCGGTCTCCATTCTATCACTAACGTTCATGGGAACAGGAGGAGACCATTCGGCCCATCAAAGCTTATTCTACCCTTCAATAAAATTGTGGGTGATCTGATTTCAGTCACTAAAAGGAAGCATGCAGGTACAGCAGGCAGTGAAGAAAGCCAATGGAATGTTGGCCTTCATAACAAGAGGAGTTGAGTATAGGAGCAAAGAGGTCCTTCTACAGTTGTACAGGGCCCTAGTGAGACCGCACCTGGAGTACTGTGTGCAGTTTTCGTCTCCAAATTTGAGGAAGGATATTCTTGCTATTGAGGGCGTGCAGCGTAGGTTTACTAGGTTAATTCCCAGAATGGCGGGACTGTCGTATGTTGAAAGACTGGAGCGACTAAGGCTTGTATACACTGGAATTTAGAAGGATGAGAGGGGATCTTATCGAAACATATAAGATTATTCAGGGGTTGGACACGTTAGAGGCAGGAAACCTGTTCCCAATGTTGGGGGAGTCCAGAACAAGGGGCCACATGTAAGAATAAGGGGTCGGCCATTTAGAACGGAGATGAGGAAAAACTTTTTCAGTCAGAGAGTTGTAAATCTGTGGATTTCTCTGCCTCAGAAGGCAGTGGAGGCCAATTCTCTGAATGCATTCAAGAGAGAGCTAGATAGAGCTCTTAAGGATAGCGGAGTCAGGGGGTATGGGGAGAAGGCAGGAATGGGGTACTGATTGAGAATGATCAGCCATGATCACATTGAATGGTGGTGCTGGCTCGAAGGGCTGAATGGCCTCCTCCTGCACCTATTGTCTATTGTCTATCTTGACCTCAGCACTACGTTTGTGTTCTCTCCACCACACCTCCCCACACTCTCGTTGTCCAAATGTCCAGCAGTCTGTGCCTTGATGATGTTGTGTGACTCTATCTCCACATCCTTGGCACTGTAACTTCCGGCCCTTCTTCAGACCGAGAGTCTCGGGGAGAGGAAAACTAGAGGTAGGGAAAAGTACGGAACTGATCAGAGCTGGCACTGATCACCCAGGGAAGGTGGCGCCCACAATGGTCCATTGTTGGCTGTGGAAGAGGTGATAACGAAGGCACACGAACAGTGAAACTAGCAGGAAGAGATGGGTAGGGTGCTGTTTGTATCCCTTTGTTTAGTTTAGAGATACAGCGCGGAAACAGGCCCTTCGGCCCACCGGGTCCGAGCCCACCAGCGATACCCGCATGTTAACTCTATCCTACACACACCAGGGACAATTTTTACATTTACCAAGCCAATTAACCTCTTAGAGGTGTGGGAGGAAACCGAAGATCTCGGAGAAAACCCACGCAGGTCACGGGGAGAACGTACAAACTCCGTACAGACGGCGCCCGTAGTCGGGATGGAACCCGGGTCTCCGGCGCTGGATTCGCTGTAAGGCAGCAAC
Organism: Rhinoraja longicauda; assembly: GCF_053455715.1. Taxonomy (NCBI): domain Eukaryota; kingdom Metazoa; phylum Chordata; class Chondrichthyes; order Rajiformes; family Arhynchobatidae; genus Rhinoraja; species Rhinoraja longicauda. The sequence continues at coordinate 15,675,320 of NC_135990.1, forward strand.
TCTACCGCTGCGCCACCGTGACCGCCCTACTTCCATGTTATTACCAACGAGATCAGAGGAAGGCGGAGTCCACAATGGTCCATTGTTGGCTGTGGAAGAGTTGATAACGAAGGGTTACGAACAGTGAAACTAGCAGGAAGACTAGGGTGGGGGCAGACTAGGGTAGGGTGCTGTTCATATCCCTTTGTTATCTCCACTTCCTCGGCCAACAATGGACCATTGTGAGCTCCTCGTTTCTTGGGTCATCTGTGCCGGCTCTGATTCTGTATCATTACCTATATCTAGTTTCCCACTCACCCCTCACTCTCAGTCTGAAGAAGGGGCTCGACCCAAAACTTCACCTTTTCCTTTCCTCCAGAGATGCTGCCTGACCAGCAGAGTAGTTCAGTTTAGAGATACAGTGCGGTAACAGGCCCTTCGGCCCACCTAGCCCGTGCCGACCAGCGGTTCCCGCACACTAACGCTAGTTCTGCACACACTAGGGACAATTTACAATTAACCTACAAACCTGCACGTCTTTGGAGTGCGGGAAGAAACCGGAGCACCCGGAGAAAACCCACGCAGGTCACGGGGAGAACGTACAAACTCCGTACAGACAGCACCCGTGGTCAGGATCGAACCTGGGTCTCTGGTGCTGTGAGGCAGCAACTCTACTGCGCGCTGAGTTACTCCAGCATTTTGTGTCTATCTTTGGAGCTGTTCCGTTCTGCACTAATGTTGGTCTTCCCTCAGGGCCAGAGGGCGAGGATCACTGGGCATCACACTTTCCACACTGTGGGACCACACTTCAGTCTCCCATTGACTTCCACTCGGGCATCTTCACCTTCAACCCTGCCCTGGGGCCCATCCAGCTACTGGGATACAATCTGTCCAGCACACAGAAGCTATCATTGACCAACGACGGCCATGCTGGTAAGGACAAGGAGACGTGCGTGCTCTCAGCGTGGCAGGATGGAATGAAGGAATGAATAAATGAGTGAATGAATGTATGAATGAATACTTTATTGTCACATGTGACTAGGGATGCCAACTATCTCAGTCCCAAATAAGGGACAAGGTGACGTCACCGCCACGCGCCCAACGTGACCTCACCCAGCCAGCGGCCACATGCCCCCGCTCCAACAATGGCGGCCGCCCTGGGCCGGGAGGCGGGTTGCTATGCAACCTCCGCTAGGCGGCACCCGGGCCTCTGGGCCTACACTGTCCGGGTCTACACTGTCCGGGCCTACACTGTCCGGGCCTACAGAGTCCGGACCTACACTGTCCGGGCCTACACTGTCCGGGCCTACACTGTCCGGGCCTACACTGTCCGGGCCTACAGAGTCCGGGCCTACACTGTCCGGGCCTACAGAGTCCGGGCCTACACTGTCCGGGCCTACAGTGTCCGGGCCTACAGTGTCCGGGCCTACACTGTCCGGACCTACAGAGTCCGGACCTACACTGTCCGGGCCTACACTGTCCAGGCCTACACTGTCCGGGCCTACAGAGTCCGGACCTACACTGTCCGGGCCTACACTGTCCGGGCCTACAGAGTCCGGGCCTACACTGTCCGGGCCTACAGAGTCCGGACCTACACTGTCTGGGCCTACACTGTCTGGGCCTCCTTTGGTGGAGCGGGAGCACGTGGCCGCTGGCTGGGTGAGGTCACGTGGGGCGCGGGGCGGTGACGTCACCCTTTGTCCCTTATTTGGGAGTGAGGTAGTTGGCAACCCTACTAATACGGGGCAAGGGCGGTCCCGTACGGGACAAAGTAATTTAGCCCAAAATATAAGGAATGTCCCGGCTAATACGGGACAGTTGGCAACCCTAGTTGTGAGCAAAGATACTAGAGGAGCAAAATGAACCACTAACCGTCAAAATCGTCTATACTGGAGTGTAGTACGCAAAGGAGCGTAACGGCCGCCATTTTAGTAAGCAAAACCCGCCGTTCGCTCTGCCTCTCGCTGTGTAGTCAGTGATTTGGGGGAACAGTATGTGTGATGATACCATAAAAATGCAGAATATATCTCAACTATCAATTCACAGATTTTTGTTATTGTTCTTTGTAAATGTTTCTGCAAGTTTCTGCCTACTAAAATGGCGCCGTGACGTACTACGGTCGTTGGGGTCGAGTGGTCTATCTTGCTCCTCTAGTATCTCTGGTTGTGAGTGATGTTGGAGTGTTTGAGGGTGTTGCTTGTTTGGGTGGCTTTGTGCTGGTTGTCCGGTGGTCGCTGACTGCGTGTGCGCACGTGTGTGTTGCAGTGAAGGTCACCCTGCCGCCCACCATGCACATCATCAGCATGTCCCACCGCTACACCGCCGTGCAGCTCCACCTGCACTGGGGCAGCGAGACGGAGCCCGTGGGGTCCGAACACACCATCAGCGGGCGGCACTACCCATCGGAGGTAAGACTGCAGCCCAGCCCCACCGCATTCGCCCCACTGCCACTCTCGAACTCTAATGCGATAGAAACATAGAAACATGGAAAATAGGTGCAGGAGTAGGCCATTCGGCCCTTCGAGCCTGTACGCACCGCCATTCAATATGATCATGGCTGATCATCCAACTCAGTATCCCGTACCTGCCTTCTCTCCATGCCCCCTGATCCCTTTAGCCACAAGGGCCACATCTAACTCCCTCTTAAATATAGCCAATGAACTGGCCTCAATTACCTTCTGTGGCAGAGAATTCCACAGACTCACCACTCTCTGTGTGAAGAAATGTTTTCTCATCTCGGTCCTAAAAGACTTCCCCCTTATCCTTAAGCTGTGACCCCTGGTTCTGGACTTCCCCAACATCGGGAATAATCTTCCCGCATCTAGCCTGTCCAACCCCTTAAGAATTTTATATGTTTCAATAAGATCCCCCCTCAGTCTTCTAAATTCCAGCGAGTATAAGCCTAGTCTATCCAGTCTTTATCATCATATCATATCATATATCTACAGCCGGAAACAGGCCTTTTCGGCCCTCCAAGTCCGTGCCGCCCAGTGATCCCCGTACATTAACACTATCCTACACCCACTAGGGACAATTTTTACATTTACCCAGCCAATTAACCTACATACCTGTACGTCTTTGGAGTGTGGGAGGAAACCGAAGATCTCGGAGAAAACCCACGCAGGTCACGGGGAGAACGTACAAACTCCTTACAGTGCAGCACCCGTAGTCAGGATCGAACCTGTGTCTCCGGCGCTGCATTCGCTGTAAAGCAGCAACTCTACCGCTGCGCTACCGTGCTTCTTCATATGAAAGTCCTGCCATTCCAGGGATCAATCTGGTGAACCTTCTCTGTACTCCCTCTAAGGCTAGAATGTCTTTCCTCAGATTAGGAGACCAAAACTGTACACAATACTCCAGGTGCGGTCTCACCAAAGCCCTGTACAACTGCAGCAGAACCTCCCTGCTCCTATACTCAAATCCTCTTGCTATGAATGCCAACATACCATTCACAGGTCCTAAAAGACCCCCCTTATCCTTAAACTGAGAGAGAGCTTGATGGCGCAGCGGTAGAGTTGCTGCCTCACAGCGCCACAGGCCCGGGTCCCATCCTGACCATGGGTGCTGTCTGTATGGACCTGACCTGGCTCGAAGGGCCAAATGACCTTCTCCTGCATCTATTTTCTATGTTTCTATGTTTCTCTCTTTGGTTTCCTCCCACATTCCAAAGATGTAGTCTGAAGAAGGGTCTCGACCCGAAACGTCGTCCATTCCTTCTCTCCTGAGATGCTGCCTGTCCCGCTGAGTTACTCCAGCATTTTGTGAATAAATACCAAAGATGTACAGGTTAATTGGCTTGGTAAAAAATGTAAAATGGTCCCTAGTGTGTGTAGGATAATGTTAATGTGCGGGGATCGCTGGGGTTGCGTACAAAACGATTGCGTACAGTTTTGGTCTCCTAATCTGAGGAAAGAGATTCTTGCCATAGAGGGAGTACAGAGAAGGTTCACCAGATTGATTCCTGGGATGGCAGGACTTTCATATGAAGAAAGACTGGATAGACTCGGCTTGTACTCGCTGGAATTTAGAAGATTGAGGGGGGATCTTATAGAAACTTACAAAATTCTTAAGGGGTTGGACAGGCTAGATGCAGGAAGATTGTTCCCGATGTTGGGGAAGTCCAGAACAAGGGGTCACAGTTGAAGGATAAAGGGGAAGTCTTTTAGGACCGAGATGAGAAAGTTTTTTTCTCACACAGAGAGTGGTGAATCTGTGGAATTCTCTGCCACAGAAGGTAGTTGAGGCCAGTTCATTGGCTATATTTAAGAGGGAGTTAGATGTGGCCCTTGTGGCTAAAGGGATCAGGGGGTATGGAGAGAAGGCAGGTACAGGATACTGAGTTGGATGATCAGCCATGATCATATTGAATGGCGGTGCAGACTCAAAGGGCCGAATGACCTACTCCTGCACCTATTTTCTATGTTTCTATGTTGATGTGGACTTGGTGGGCTGAAGGGCCTGTTTGCGCGCCGTATCTCTAATATAACAAAAGAAAATATGATAGAAATAGCCTAAAGCTCCTATCATATCATATCATATATATACAGCCGGAAACAGGCCTTTTCGGCCCTCCAAGTCCGTGCCGCCCAGTGATCCCCGTACATTAACACTATCCTACACCCACTAGGGACAATTTTTACATTTACCCAGCCAATTAACCTACATACCTGTACGTCTTTGGAGTGTGGGAGGAAACCGAAGATCTCGGAGAAAACCCACGCAGGTCACGGGGAGAACGTACAAACTCCTTACAGTGCAGCACCCGTAGTCAGGATCGAACCTGAGTCTCCGGCGCTGCATTCGCTGTAAAGCAGCAACTCTACCGCTGCGCTACCGTGCCGCCATTCACTACCGTGCCGACTCTTACGTTTCAAAATACTCGTCAATCTGTGAAGCACCTTTTAAGTTTAGTTTTGCTTAATTTAGTTTAGAGATACAGCGTAGAAACTGCCCCTTCGGCCCACCGGGTCCGCGCCGACCAGCGATCCCGTCACACTAACACAATCCTACACCCCACTAGGGACAATTTTTACATTTATACCAAGCCAATTAATAGACAATAGACACTAGGTGCAGGAAGGAGTAGGCCATCCGGCCCTTCGAGCCAGCACCACCATTCAATGTGGTCATTGCTCACCTACAAACCTGCACGTCTTTGGAGTGTGGGAGGAAACCGAAGATCTTGGAGAAAACCCACGCAGGTCACGGGGAGAACGTACAAACTCCGTACAGACGGCGCCCGTAGTCGGGATGGAACCCGGGTCTCTTACAACACCAGCAAGAGTTATATTAATTCTATAAATCTACAATCCCACCAGTAGTGACCACCCCATAGAGATCCATGTTAAGGTCTCATCCAGAGTCAGTAGTCAAGAGTGTGTTATCGTCATGGGTCCAGACAGAACAATGACATTCTGACATGCAGCAGCACAGCAGAGTAAGTGAAGCATGCAGCTATCACCTCTGTTGGCTCTCAGCTCCATAAAACTGCCTCAAAGCAGCAAGATCAGATAGTGAAAGGCCTGGATAGAGTGGATGTGGAGAAGGTGTTTCCACTGGTGGGAGAGTCATGCACCAGAGGGCACAGCCTCAGAATTAAAGGACGTTCATTTGGGAAGGAGATGAGGAGGAATTTCTTTCGTCAGAGGGTGGTGAATCTGTGGAATTCATTGCCACAGACGGCTGTGAAGGATATATTTAAGGCGGAGATAGATAGATTCTTAATTAGTGCGGGTGTCAGGGGTTGTGGGGAGAAGGTGGGAAAATGGGGTTAGGAGGGAGAGATAGAAATGCTGGAGTAACTCAGCGGGACAGGCAGCATCTCTGGAGAGAAGGACTGAAAGTCACGGGAAAGGGAAACGAGAGATACAGACCATGATGTAGAGACTGTCAGTCTGAAGAAGGGTCTCGACCCGAAACGTCACCCATTCCTTCTCTCCAGGGATGCTGCCTGACCCGCTGAGTTACTCCAGCATTTTGTGTCTACCTTCAAAGTTAATGTGCCTGTTGAACAAGCAATGGGGAAGGCAGGGACACTCGAGACTGCAGAAACAAGGAACTGCAGATGTTGGCTTATTAAAAAAAAGGTCACATAGTGCTGGAGTAACTCAGCGGGCCAGGCAGCATCTCTGGAGAAGATGGATAGCTGATGTTTCTGGTCGGGACCCTCCTAGAAACACAAAGTGCTGGATAAACTCTGCAGGTCAGGCAGCATCTGTGGTGAGAATGGAAAGGAGACACTTTGGGTTGGAACCCTGCTTCACATTGTTGGCCTTTAGTTTAGTTTCGTTTAGAGATACAGCGCGGAAACAGGCCCTTCGGCCCACCGAGTCCTTACCGCCCACAGACTAGCACTACCCTAGACACACAATATAATACAATACAATACAATATATCTTTATTGTCATTGTACCCAGGGGTACAACGAGATTGGGAATGCGCCTCCCATACGATGCAATAATTTAAGTAATTAACAGCAACCCAACGAAACGAAACAGTTGGAACAGTTTTTAGACAGGGTAAAGTGCAAGTTGATCTGTGCGTTGTGGCCATCCGGCTCAGCAGGACCAGTTCATAGCAGCTATGGCCCTGGGGATGAAGCAGTTCCTGAGTCTGGAGGTGCGGGCGTAGAAGGCCTTGTATCGTCTGCCCGATGGAAGGACTTCGAACAGACGGTTGGACAATTTACATTTATACCAAGCCAATTAACCGACAAACCTGCACGTCTTTGGAGTGTGGGAGGAAACCGAAGATCTCGGAGAAAACCCGCGTAGGTCACGGGGAGAACGTACAAACTCCGTACAGACGGCACCCGTAGTCGGGATGGAACCCGGGTCTCTTCACTGCAAGAGGACTTTCAGAATCACACACACCAGGAAAGGAGCAGTAAAACTCTTACTTGCCACAACATTAATGCAACAGCAGAAATAAATATACAGTAAACAATAATACAATAAATTATGCTTTATACTGGGTAACCAGACTGTGCTACTGCAAGTCAAAGTACATAATACTTTGTGTAGCAACTCACACAACCCAAAGTCCACAACAGTTTGTGAACGAGGCAGAATATTTGAGAATGCTTGAGAATATTTTACTCCAGTTCTCGAGCTAGTGGGAGGTCAGACCCTGGGGTGTTGTCACAAGTTATAGGGGTAGAATTAGGCCATTCGGCCCATCGTGTCTACTCCGCCATTCAATCATGGCTGATCTCTGCCTCCTAATCCTAATTTTCCTGCCTTCTCCCCATATCCCTTGACACCCGTTCTAATCAGGAATCTACATCTGCCTTAAATATATCCACTGACTTAGCCTCCACAGCCTTCAGTGGCAAAGAATTCCTCAAATTCACCACCCTCTGACTAAAGAGATTCCTCCTCATCTCCTTCCTAAGAGAACGTCCCTTAATCCTGAGGATATCTATATACTAAAACTCTCGTTTGTTTGTTTGTTTGTTTGTTCCTGAACTACAGCCCAAACGGTACACGATCGCGCAACAATTTTAGGCCCACCTTACTCACCGTCGTCCCTTTGGTGCTAATGGAAGAAGTTTCATTGAAATCGGTGTTATATTTTTAAAGTTATTCACATTTTAAAGTTTAAATCTATCTCCTAGGGAGGGAGGGAGGGGGAGGGGGGGGTGGAGGGAGGATAAGGGGGGTTGAGGGAGATGGAGTGGGGCGGGAGGGGAGGGGAGGGAGGGGGAAGAGGGTGCTGCACCAATACAGGAGAGGTTTGGGCCCAACAGGTCCACTTGGTCAAGTGACCTCTTGTCCCAATAGACAACAGACAATAGACAATAGGTGCAGGAGGAGGCCATTCGGCCCTTCGAGCCAGCACCACCATTCAATGTGATCATGGCTGATCATTCTCAATCAGTACCCCGTTCCTGCCTTCTCCCCATACCCCCTGACTCCGCTATCCTTAAGAGCTCTATCTAGCTCTCTCTTGAATGCATTCAGAGAATTGGCCTCCACTGCCTTCTGAGGCAGAGAATTCCACAGATTCACAACTCTCTGACTGAAAAAGTTTTTCCTCATCTCCGTTCTAAATGGCCTACCCCTTATTCTTAAACTGTGGCCCCTTGTTCTGGACTCCCCCAACATTGGGAACATGTTTCCTGCCTCTAACGTGTCCAACCCCTTAATAATCGTATTAGTTTCGATAAGATCCCCTCTCATCCTTCTAAATTCCAGTGTGTACAAGCCTAGTCGCTCCAGTCTTTCAACATATGACAGTCCCGCCATTCTGGGAATTAACCTAGTAAACTTACGCTGCACGCCCTCAAACTCTCCCACCAGTGGAAACATCCTTTCCAAATCCACTCAATCCAGGCCGATCTCTGCCTTAAAATATCCACTGACTTGGGTGGGTTCCCACTGGAGCAAGAAGGCCTTCGTTGTTGTGTAATCAGCACCGACTGATTGCCAGCCAGGGTGGTGGGCTTTGTCCAGTGAAAGGAATTAAGTCAATGGATGGACAGTTCCCTGCAGTGGGAAAACTGGGACCAGGGTCACAACCTCAAAACCAGGCATTGGCCATTCAGAGAGGGGATTACTTTTATTTTATTTTTAAAATATAAAACAGGAGTAGGCCATTCGGCCCTTCGAGCCTGCACCGCCATTCAATATGATCATGGCTGATCATCCAACTCAGTATCCCGTACCTGCCTTCTCTCCATACCCCCTGATCCCTTTAGCCACAAGGGCCACATCTAACTCCCTCTTAAATATAGCCAATGAACAATCTTCCAGCATCTAGCCTCTCCAACCCCTTAAGAATTTTATATGTTTCTATAAGATCCCCCCTCAGTCTTCTAAATTCCAGCGAGTGTAAGCCCAGTCTATCCAGTCTTTCTTCATATGAAAGTCCAGCCATCCCAGGGATCAATCTGGTGAACCTTCTCTGTACTCCCTCTAAGGGTAGAATGTCTTTCCTCAGATTAGGAGACCAAAACTTCATGTTGATAGGAGTAGAAGTAGGCCATTCGGCCCATCAGGTCTACTCCGCCATTCAATCATGGCTGATCTATCTCCCCCTCCCAACCCCATAGACTTCCTTCATCCCTGGGTGGCAGATGGTTCCTCAGTCTAGCGAGCTTCATTTAGTTTAACTCAGCAGGACAAGTAGCATCTCTGTAGAGATGGAATGGGTGACGTTTTGGGTTGAGACCTTTCCTCTCCACCCAAGATGTCACCTATTCCATCTCTCCAGACATGTAAATCAGAAAAGCTGAGTTACTCCAGCTTTTTGTGTCTTTCTTCGGTTTAAACCTGTATCTGCAGTTCTGTCCTACATAGTTTAGTTTAGTTTAGTTTAGTTTAGAGATACAGCGTGGAAACAGGCCCTTCGGCCCACCGGGTCCGTGCCGACCAGCGATCCCCACTATCCTACACACACTAGGGCCAAATTATAATTTTACTGAAGCCAATTAGCCTACAAACCTGCACGTCTTTGGAGTGTGGGAGCACAGTCACTGAATATATCTGACACTCAGATCTGTCCATTTTGAGAAGATAAAAGAGCTGGAGTAACTCATCTGGACAGGCAACATCTGTGGAGAAAAAGGATGGGTGATGTTTCGGGTTGAGACTTGTCTTCAGATTGGCATAGATGGGGTAGATTGCCAGAACTATTTGCTCAGGGTGGAAATGTCGAAGACCAGAGGGTCAGGATTTAAGGTGAGGGGGGGGCAAGGGTTAAAGGAGGTGGGGGGCAGGTTTTTGGGGGCAAGATGTGTGGGGCGCAGTGGGTGGAGGGTGCCTTGAATGCACTGCCAGGGGTGGCACGTTAGCAGACACATTAGTCTAGTTTAAGAGGCTGTTGTATAGGCATAGGGGTATGCAGGGATTGGAGAGATATGGGTCACGTGCAGGCAGAGGAGGTTATTTCATTTTGGCATCACATTTGGCAGGGACGTTGTGGACCGAAGGGCCTGTTCCCGTGCTGTTCCATGTTCAGCACTGTGGTCCATGTGCGGTTCGATCCTGACCCCAGGTGCTGCCTGCCTGACCAAGCAGCCTCTACCAGCAGGGAGAACAAGGGGAAGAAGGTGCCGGCAAACTGCATTTGGGCGGTCACGGTGGCGCAGCGGTAGAGTTGCTGCCTTGGGAGACACGGGTTCGATCCCGACTACGGGCGCTCTCTGTACGGAGTTTGCACGTTCTCCCCGTGACCGAGTGGGTTTTCTCCGAGATCTTGGGTTTCCTCCCACACTCCAAAGACGCACAGTTTTGCAGGTTAATTGGCTTGGTAAAATTATAAATTGTCCCTAGTGTGTGTAGGATTGTGTTAGTGTGCGGGGATCGCTGGTCGGCGCGGACCCGGTGGGCCGAAGGGCCTGTTTCCGCGCTGTATCTCTAAACTAAACTAAACTCTTGATCAAGAACTAATTTCTTGATTAGTGCGGTTGTCAGAGGTTATGGGGAGAAGGCAGGAGAATGGGGTTTGGAGGGAGAGATAGATCAGCCATGATTGAATGGCGGAGTAGACTTGATGGGCCGAATGACCTAATTCTGCTCCTATTCCCTATGACCTTATGAGCACCACCCCCTGCAGGTTCCCCGCCCAAGGTAAGCACCTCCTGACCTGGGAATCCATCAGCCCTCTGTCACCATCACCAGGTGTAAAGGCTGGAACTGCTTCTGCACCAGCACAGTGAAGGCATCTTCTCAGGGAGATGGCAACACATCGGCTGCTGGTTCAGCGGGCGGCTGGAAATAAGCAACAACCACCGGCCCTGAGAGACACTAAATGCTGGAGCCAACTTCCTCGCTCCCGAATAAGGGACAAAGGGTGACGTCACCGCCCCGCGCCCCACTTGACCTCACCCAGCCAGCGGCCACGTGCTCCCGCTCCACCAACGGTGGCCACCCGGGCCGGGAGGAGGGTTGCTAGGCAACCTGCGGCGGGCAGGCCTCTGGGCCTAGACAGTCCGGGCCTACAGCGCCCCCCCCGGGCCTATCACGGGACAAGGGCGGTCCCGTACGGGACAAACGTATTGTATACACTGGAATTTAGAAGGATGAGAGGGGATCTTATCGAAACGTATAAGATTATTAAGGGGTTGGACACGTTAGAGGCAGGAAACATGTTCCCAATGTTGGGGGAGTCCAGAACCAGTGGCCACAGTTTAAGAATAAGAGGTAGGCCATTTAGAACAGAGATGAGGAAAAACTTTTTCAGCCAGAGAGTTGTGAATCTGTGGAATTCTCTGCCTCAGAAGGCAGTGGAGGCCAATTCTCTGAATGCATTCAAGAGAGAGCTAGATAGAGCTCTTAAGGATAGCGGAGTCAGGGGGTATGGGGAGAAGGCAGGAACGGGGTACTGATTGAGAATGATCAGCCATGATCACATTGAATGGTGGTGCTGGCTTGAAGGGCCGAATGGCCTACTCCTGCACCTATTGTCTATAAACCAATTTAGCCCAATATACAGGATGTCCCGGCTAATACGGGACAGTTGGCAACCCTATGCAGAGGTGATATCTATGACAGGTGTATTTCTGCTGATTCTAATTCATTTTGAATGTTAAAGATTAACAGTTTGTTTTGCTGCTGGGAATGCAGCTGCTTGTAATGCCCAGGCCAGCGATTCACAGCTGGTTTTAATGTTGTTTAATTTAGAGATACAGTGCGGAAACAGGCCCTTCGGCCCACTGAGTCCGCGCCGACCAGCGATCCCCACACACTAACACTACCCGACACACACTAGGGACAATTTACAATTATATCAAGCCAGTTAGCCTACAAACCTACACGTCTTTGGAGTCTGGAAGGAAACCAGAGCACCCGGAGAAAACCCACACGGTCACAGGGAGAATGTGCAAAATCCGTACAGACAGCACCCGTAGTCTGGATTGAACCTGGGTCTCTGGCGCTGTAAGGCAGCAACTCTACCGCTGCGCCACCATGCCAGTAAGAATAAGGGGTCGGCCATTTAGGGCTGAGATGAGGAAGGACTTCTTCTCCCAGAGAGTTGTGAATCTGTGGAATTCTCTGCCACAGAGGGCAGTGGAGGCCGATTCACTGGATGTTTTCAAGAGAGAGTTAGAAAGAGCTCTAGGGGCTAGTGGAATCAAGGGGTATGGGGAGAAAGCAGGAACGGGGTACTGATTCTGGGTGATCAGCCATGATCACATTGAATGGTGGTGCTGGCTCGAAGGGCCGAATGGCCTACTGCTGCACCTATTGTCTATGTTTCTATGATATTTCAGATGGGAGGGTGGGAGGCCGCAGTGTTAACTAGCAGTGAGAACAGGAGCACTTTCTGTACGGTGAAGCCAGCAGTGGGAATATGAAGTATAACCTCAGTACAACCAGCCTCTCCACCTAATGTAATCCCGTATAGCACTTGCTGCATTGTTGAATGTTACAAGACTGTGAGTGATCGTATTCAAACATTGGCGAGGAACACATTTGGAGTATTGTGTTCAGTATTTGCCACCCGGTTATAGAAAAGATGTTAAGCTGGAAGGGAAGATTTACAAGGAGGTTGCCAGGACTCGTGGGGCCTGAGCTGTAGAGAGAATTGTTGGGAAGAAGCTGCCCTTGAACCGAGTGGTCATGGCTTTCCGGCTCCTGTTCCTTCTTCCCAAGAGTAGGTGAGAAACGAGACTGAGGCCAGGGTGGTGTGGGTCTCTGATGATGCTGGCTGCCTTTTGTGAGGTAGTGACTCATTGGGTCATGAGGAACAGGAGTAGAATTAGGCCATTCGGCCCATCAAGTCTACTCCACCATTCAATCATGGCTGATCTATCTCTCCCTCCTAACCCCATTCTCCAGCCTTCTCCCCATAACCCCTGACACCCGTACTAATCAAGAATCTATCTATCTCTGCCTTAAATATATCCACTGACTTGGCCTCCACAGCCGTCTGTGGCAAAGAATTCCACAGATTCACCGCCCTCTGACGAAAGAAATTCCTCCTCATCTCCTTCCTAAAAGAATGTCCTTTAATTCTGAGGCTGTGACCTCTAGTCCTAGACTCTCCCACTAGTGGAAACATCTATGGACTCCGATAGATCTCTTCGATGGTGGGGAGGTCAGTACCTGGGTGATGGGCCTGGTAATGTTTGGTGCAGCACTAATCTCTGCTATGACCTTTGTGTTTGGCAACACTAAGAACTGAACTTTTTTGCTTTAGTATTGTAGTTATTGATTCATTGAATTTTTGTTTATATGCTGTTATCTATGGGCATTGTGTTTGCAGGTCTGTTATGTTATTGCAATCAAGAATTTCAATGATCCCTTTGTCGGTACATCTGACGATTAAATACTCTTGATCTCATTAAAACACACAAAATACCAGAGGGATTGGACAGGAACATGCAGGAATAATGTTCCCCCTGACCACAGTTTAGTACAGATACAAAAAGCTGGGGTAACTCAGCGGGTCAGGCATCATCTCTGGAGGAAAGGAATAGGTGACGTTTCGGAAAGGAATAAGAGACCCTTCTTCAGACGGGTTTAGTTTAGTTTCGAGATACAACATGGATAAAGGCCTTTCGGCCCAACGAGCCTGCGATCGGCGCAAAGCACCCGTGGTTAGGATCGAACCCTGGTCTCTGGCGCTGTGAGGCAGCAACTCTACCACTGCGTCACCCAGTGTCTAAACCAGGGGTCACAGTCTCAATTAGGGGTGCCGACACTGTCCGGGCCTACAGCGTCCGGGCCTACAGTGTCTGGGCCTACAGTGTCCGGGCCTACAGCGCCCCCCAGGCCTAATACGGGACAAGGGCGATCCCGGATGGGACAAACCAATTTAGCCCAAAATATGGGATGTCCTGGCTAATATGGGACAGTTGGCAACCATAGTCACAGTCTCAATATAAGGAGCCAGCCATTCGGGGCTAAGATGAAATATATTTTCTGCACCCAGAGGTGGTGAATCTTTCGATTTCTCTACCCAGCTGCAATGGAACATGTCCAAGACATAGACCAATGGATTGTTAGACGTTCTCCCCGTGACCACGTGGGCTTTCTCCGGGTGCTCCGGTTTCCTCCCACACTCCAAAGACGCACAGGTTTGTAGGTTAATTGGCTTCATTAAATTGAGAATTGTCCCTCATGTGCAGGATGGTGCCTGTGTACAGGGATTGCTGGCTGGCATGGCCTGTTTCCACACTGTATCTCGAAAGACTAAAGTAAAGTCACCTCATATTCATCTTGAGAAGCTTACTGCTCTGTGCTCTGATCATTGAATTCTCCGATTTTAAGTAATATATCTTTCCCACACTCTCTCTTTCCTAGTGCCCCTCCACCCTCCACCCTGCTTACCGATCACCCTCCCTATCCCACCCCCTTTCACATCCCTCCTTCCCCCTTCCACCTATATCCCTCCCTCTGCCTTTACATTTCACTCCTCCGCTTCTCGCCTTATCTGCCACCTTAGACATTTCCTTTATTTGGTTTTTGTTAACCCAATATCAGTCTAAAGTAGGGTTGCCAACTGTCCCGTATTAGCTGGGACATCCCGTATTTTGGCCTCAATTGGTTTGTCCCGTACGGGACCGCCCTTGTCCCGAATTAGGCCTGGGGGGGCTGTAGGCCCGGACGGACACTGTAGGCCCGGATGCTGTACGCCCAGACAGTGTAGTCCCGGGGACAGCTGTAGGTCCGGACAGTGTAGGCCCGGAAAGTGTAGGCCCGGAGGCCCGGGCGCCGCCTAATAGAGGTTGCCTAGCAACCTGCCTCTCAGCCACCATTGGTGGAGCTGGAGCACGTGGCCGCTGGCTGGGTGAGGTCACGTGGGGCGCGGGGCGGTGGCGTCACCTTGTCCCGTATTTTGGAGTGAGATAGTTGGCAACCCTCGTCTAAAGTTGCCTGTAAGTTCTTGTGTCCAAAGTCCAGCTACACCCCTCCAGCTTTACGTTTCACTCCTCTTCTCCCCTGATCTGACAACCTTTTGTCTCCTCTTCACCTCGAGCCTTTGCCACTTACTCCACCCATCTGCAAATTAAACTCACGTCAGCTGCATCCACCTATCACTTGCCAATTTTGTCCCGTCTCCCACCACTTCTCTTCTCCAGCTTTCCCCACCCCTACAATCAGTCTGAAGAAGTGTCCCGACCCAAAATCATTCCTTCCACAGACGCTGCCTCACCCGCTGAGTTCCTCCAGCACTTTCTGTTTTGCTCAAGATACCAGCATCTGCGGTTCCCTCTGCCTTCGGCCTGTTACAGTGGTTAGAGTAGAGTGGATTGTCCGGTATGTGTCTTTCAGTGGTCAGAGAGAAGGGCTGTGCATGTTGTACACTGGAAAGACTCAGGAGTGCTGGTGCAGGATTCCCAAAAGGTTCATTTGCAAATTGAATTGGTCGTACGGAAGGCAAATTCAATGTTAGCATTCATTTTAAAACGACTAGGCTGTAAAACAGGATGTAATGTTGAGGCTCAATAAGACACTGGTCAGACCGCATTTGTAGTATTGTGAGCAGTTTTGAGCCCCTTATCTGAGGAAGGATGTGCTGGCTTTGGAGAGGGTCCAGAGGAGGTTTACAAGAACGATCTTGTGCAGGAATGAGTGGGTTAATGTATGATGAGCGTTTGTTGGCACTGGGCCTGTACTCGCTGGAGTTTAGAGGGATGAGGGGGGACCTCATTGAAACTTACCGAATAATGAAAGGCCTGGATAGAGTGGATGTGGAGAGGATGTTTCCACTAGTGGGAGAGTCTAGGACTAGAGGGCACAGCCTCAGAATTAAAGAGCGTACACAAAGAAAGATGAGGAGGAATTTCTTGCCACAGATGGCTGTGGAGGTCAAGTTAAGGCGGAGTTTGACAGATTCTTGTTTAGTATGGTAGTCAGGGCTTGTGGAGAGAAGGCAGGAGAATGGGGTTGAGAGGGAAAGATAGATCAGCCATGATTGAATGGTAGAGTAGACATTTAGTTTAAGGTAGACACTAAATGCTGGAGTAACTCAGCGGGTCAGGCAGCATCTCAGAAGAGAAGGAATGGGTGACGTTTCGGATCGAGACCCTTCTTCAGACTGGTTTAGTTTAGTTTAGTGAAACAGGTCTTTTAGCCCAACGATTCCACCAGCAGCCAGCGATTTAGTTTAGTTTGGAGATACAGTGCGGAAACAGGCCCTTCGGTCCACCGAGTCCGTGCCGACCAGCTATCCCCACACTCTTACACACACGAGGGACAATTTTCAATTTTCAAACCAATTAGCCTACAAACCTGAACGTCTTTGGAGTGTGGGAGGAAACTGGAGCTCCTGGGGAAACCCTATGCGGTCATAGGAAGAACGTACAAACTCCGTACAGACAACCCCCATAGTCAGGATCGAACCCTGGACTCTGGCGCTGTGAGGCAGCAACTCTACCGCTGTGCCACTGTCCTTGCCCACTTGATGGGCCGAATAGCCTTATTCTGCTCCTATGTCTTTCGAACCCCTGAAGAGTATTGTGTTGTATGTATCGAAGACAATACAGGAGTGGGCGGCACGGTGGCGCAGCGGTAGAGTTGCTGCCTTACAGCGAATGCAGCGCCTGAGACTCAGGTTCGATCCCGACTACGGGCGCCGTCTGTACGGAGTTTGTACGTTCTCCCCGTGACCTGCGTGGGTTTTCTCCGAGATCTTCGGTTTCCTCCCACACTCCAAAGACGTGCAGGTTTGTAGGTTAATTGACTGGGTAAATGTAAATTGTCCCCAGTGGGTGTAGGATAGTGTTAGTGTGCGGGGATCGCTGGGTGGCGCGGACCCGGTGGGCCGAAGGGCCTGTTTCCGCGCTGTATCTCTAAATCTAAAAAGAAATCTAAAAATCTAACTCAGCGGGTCAGGCAGCATCTCTGGAGAGAAGGCGTGGGTGACGTTTACATCAAAGGACTGAGGAAATGTGATCTTCAGCAGACTCTTTCACCTTATATCGTGGAACCCTGTGAATTACAAACAGAGAGCTTACGTCCAGTGACTTTTGAAGAAGGGTCTCGACCCGAAAGGCCACGCATTCCTTCTCTCCAGAGATGCTGCCTGTCCCGCTGAGTTACTCCGGCTTTCTGTGTCTATGTTCGGTGTAAACCAGCATCTGTGGTTCCTTTCTACACACTTCTCCACCGTTACTTCTCCACACAGTTGCACATCGTTCACTACAACTCTGAGAAATACGAGAATATAACGGCAGCGATGGACAAGGCGGACGGGCTGGCAGTGATTGGGATTCTGCTCCAGGTATCTACTCCACTTCCATTCAATACACAATAGACAATAGGTGCAGGAGGAGGCCATTCGGCCCTTCGAGCCTGTACGCACCGCCATTCAATGTGATCATGGCTGATCATCCACAATCAGTACCCCGTTCCTGCCTTCTCCCCATACCCCCTGACTCCGCTATCCTTAAGAGCTCTATCTAGCTCTCTCTTGAAAGCATCCAGAGAATTGGCCTCCACTGCCTTCTGAGGCAGAGAATTCCACAGATTTACAACTCTCTGGCTGAATTTTTTTTTCCTCATCTCCGTTCTAATGGCCTACCCCTTATTCTTAAACTGTGGCCCCTTGTTCTGGACTCCCCCAACATTGGGAACATGTTCCGTGCCTCCAATGTGTCCAATCCCTTAATAATCTTATATGTTTCGATAAGATCCCCTCTCATCCTTCTAAATTCCAGTGTATACAAGCCTAGTCGCTCCAGTCTTTCAACATATGACCGTCCCGCCATTCTGGTAATTAACCTAGTAAACCTACGCTGCACGCCCTCAAGAGCAAGAATATCCTTCCTCAAATTTGGAGACCAAAACTGCATTCAGATATTCGACCATCGTTATGATCTAACTCCTCTGATGACTCCTCTGCTAACTCCTCTTCTCTGCTTTAGGTCGGGCCCTTCAACGCTGCCTACGACCATATCTTTAAACATTTGAAAGACATTCAGTATAAAGGTAAGGAGTGCCGGATCGGACACTGATCTCCCGAAAGCCAATCCACGCTTGTTTGCCACTAAGGTCATTTAGTGTCAAAGCAGCCACAGCCGGACATAAAAACGGCTTTTTTCCACATGTAACTCAGCGGGTCAGGCAGCATCTCTGGAGGGAAGGAATGGGTGACGTCTCGGGTCGAGACCCTTCTTCAGACTGACGTCAGGGGAGGGGGAGAGGGGGATCTCGGAGAAAACCCACGCAGGTCACGGGGAGAACGTGCAAACTCTGTACAGACAGCACCTGAGTAACGGCAGGATGTGGACTCCTCCTGTGCACACATCTGCCTCGGCACTTCCTGCCTCACCGCCAGCTGTTCCTGACACCAATGCATCGACTTCCTGTGAAGGCTTCGGAAGTTCGGCATGTCCCCAACAACTCTCACCAACTTCTACAGATGCGCCGTAGAAAGCATTTTATCGGGATGCATCACAGCTTGGTTTGGGAACAGCTCCATCCAAGACCGCAAGAAACTGCAGAGAATTGTGGACGCAGCCCAGACCATCACACAAACCAACCTCCCTTCCACTGACTCCATCTACACTTCACGCTGCCTCGGCAAGGCCAGCAGCATCATCAAGGACTAGTCTCACCCCGGCCACTCCCTCTCCCATCAGGCAAATGGTACAGAAGTGTGAAAACGCACACTTCCAGATTCAGGGACAGTTTCTTCCCAGCTGTTATCAGGCAACTGAACCATCCTACCACAACCAGAGAGCAGTGCTGAACTACTATCTACCCACGGACTATCTGTGATCGGACTTTGCTGGCTTTACCTCGCACTAAACGTTATTCCCTTATCATGTATCTGTATTGTAAATAACTCAATAGTAATCATGTATTGTCTTTCCGTTGACTGGTTAGCACGCAACAAAAGCTTTTCACTGTACCTCGGTACACGTGACAATAAACTGTACTGAACGGAGAAAGCACATCAAGGTCTTTACTTCCTCAGAAGATGGGGGAAATTTGGCATTCCCCAGTGACATTTGCCAATGTGCTTCATAGAAACCATCAGTCTGAAGAAGGGTCTCGACCCGAAACGTCACCCATTCCTTCTCTCCGGAGATGCTGCCTGTCCTGCTGAGTTACTCCAGCTTTTAGTGGTCCATCTTCGGTTTAAACCAGCATCTGCAGTTAGCTTCCTACACATAGAAACCATCCTATCGTGTTAGGAGTCTTGCTTACGTCCGGTCCGTATAGACGAGCGTTTGGGAGGCGGGAGGTACAGCTTTTCACTGTACCTCGGTACACGTGACAATAGTGTACCTGCACGTGACACGTGTATGGAACGAGCTGCCAGAGGAGGTAGTTGTGGCTGGGACTATCCTAACATGTAAGAAACAGTTAGACAGGTACATGGATAGGACAGGTTTGGAGGGATGTGGACCAAATGCGGGCAGGTGGGACTAGTGTAGCTGGGACATGTTGGCCGGTGTGGGCAAGTTGGGTTGAAGGGCCTGTTTCCACGCTGTATGACTCTATGACTAGTGTAGATGGGACATGTTGGGCGGTGTGGGCAAGTTGGGCTGAAGGGCCTGTTTCCACACTGTATCACTCTATGACTAGTGTAGATGGGACATGTTGGGCGGTGTGGCCACGCTGGGCTGAAGGGCCTGTTTCCACACTGTATCACTCTATGACTAGTGTAGATGGGACATGTTGGCCAGTGTGGGCAAGTTGGGCTGAAGGGCCTGTTTCCACTCTGTATCACTCTGTGACTCTAGTGTAGCTGGGACATGTTGGGCGGTGTGGGCAAGTTGGGCTGAAGGGCCTGTTTCCACGCTGTATCACTCTATGACTAGTGTAGATGGGACATGTTGGGCGGTGTGGGCAAGTTGGGCTGAAGGGCCTGTTTCCACACTGTATCACTCTGTGACACTGATACACTAAACTACAACTGACATGCCAACATTGATCCTTTGCAGGTCAAGAGATCGTGATCCCGGGATTTGACATAAACGGCCTCCTGCCACGCCGACTGGACGAGTATTTCCGGTACAAAGGATCCCTGACCACCCCTCCATGTTACCCCAGTGTACAGTGGACAGTGATGAGGGAGCCAGTGCAGATATCCAGTGAACAGGTAAATATACCCGAAGGGAGACACAAAATGCTGGAGTAACTCAGCGGGTCAGGCAGCATCTCGGGAGAGAAGGAATGGGTGATGTTTCGGGTCGAGACCCTTCTTCAGACTGATATCAGGGGAGGGGGCAGGAGCAGCTGTAGAGTTGCTGCCTCACAGCGCCGGAGACCCGGGTTCCATCCCGACTACGGGTGCTGTCTGTGCGGAGTCTGTACGTTCTCCCCGTGACCTGCGTGGGCTTTCTCCAAGATTATGGGTTTCCTCCCACACTCCAAAGACGTACAGGTTTGTAGGTTAACTAGTTTTTAGTCTTAGTTTTCAAGATACAGCGCGGAAACAGGCCCTTCGGCCCACCGTGTCCGCGCCGACCAGCGATCCCCGCACACTAACACCATCCTACACCCACTAGGGACAATTTTTACATTTATACCAAGCCAATCAACCTACAAACCTGTACGTCTTTGGAGATCGAAGATCTCGGAGAAAACCCACGCAGGTCATGGGGAGAACATACAAACTACGTACAGACGGCGCCCGTAGTTGGGATTGAACCCGGGTCTCCGGCGCTGCATTCGCTGTAAGGCGGCAACTCTACCGCTGCGCCACCGTGCCGCTCAATTGGCTCGGTGCGAATGTAAATTGTCCCTAGTGTGTGGAGGATAGTGTTAGTGTGCGGGGATCGCTGGGCGGAGCGGGCCCGGGGGGCAGAAGGGCCTGTTTCCACGCTGTATCTCTAAAACTAAAAACGGAAAACCTCTTCACCACTTGGGCTGAGTCCAAGAGCTCCCTCCCCTTCTCCACACAGATGACAGCTGGTCATGAAGGCAGCTGTTAATCACAATCTCAGCAGGGGTGGGCAGTCAATGCTGATGTTGCCAGCAACGCACAGGGAGGCCGCAGTGACCTGGGAAACAATCTGTGCTTTCACACTAATGTTCCATCTGATTCCTGAGCTACTCCCTGTCCCGACCTTGTGTTGGGTGTGGACACGCATGTTCACCAGTGAAATCACCAGACAAATGTGCTGACGTGGTTAGTTTAAAGGTAATATCTCAGTGACACACTCCACTCTCCTCCCACATGCAGAGCGTAATGACACAAGGATTACTGGTCTCAGTCATAGAGTGATACAGTGTGGAAACAGACCCTTCAACACAACTCGCCCACACCCGCCACACCAGCCAGCTACACTAGAGTCATAGTGTCACAGAGTAATACAACATAGAAACATAGAAAACAGGTGCAGGAGGAGGCCATTCGGCCCTTCGAGCCAGCACCACCATTCATTGTGGCCTTCCATCACAGTGAGGAGGTGACTGGAGGAGACTCACTGTGATGGATGTTTCTTTTTGTTTGGTGTTGGTTTATGATTGTGTGTGTTATTGCATTTTTATTGATTATTCTTATTGGTCTTATTTTCCCGCATCTAGCTTGTCCAGTCCTTTTATAATTTTATATGTCTCTATAAGATCCCCTCTCATCCTTCCAAACTCCAGTGAATACAAGCCTATTCTTTTCAATCTTTCCTCATATGACAGTCCCGCCATCCCTGGGATCAATCTCGTGAACCTACGCTGCACTGCCTCAATTAGAAGGATGTCCTTCCTCAAATTAGGAGACCAAAACTGGACACAATACTCCAGATGTGGTCTCACCAGGGCCCTATACAACTGCAGAAGAACCTCTTTACTCCTATACTCCAGTAGTTCCTTGTGTCCACACCGATCTCTGAGCTCATCCCTCTGCTATTGACTATTTCTGCTTGGAATTCCATGACTCCAGGAATGTCAAGATCAGGAATTCCCTCTCAGCAGCAGGACGTTCAACAGTTCAAAGATCATAGGAGCAGAATCAGTCCATTCGGCCCATCGAGTCTACTCTGCCATTCAACCATGTCTGATCTATCTTTCCCTCTCAACCCCATTCACCTTGTGTAAGGCATAGAATCTTTAGCATGGAAACACACCCTTCATCCCATCTCATCCATGTCTACCAGAGCTAGTCTCATTTGCCCATGTTTGGCCCATATCTCTAGACTTTAGAGATACAGCCCAGAAACAGGCCTTTCAATCCTACTTGTCCATTCTGCCCAAGTTGTCTAACTGAGTTAGTCTCTTTGCCCGCGTTTGGTCCACATCTTTCGACTTTAGAGATACAGCGTGGAGACAGGCCATTCGGCCCAACGAGTCCCTGTCAACCATCGATCACCCCGTACACTAACACTATCCTGCACACACTGGGGACAATCTTTACAATTTCACCAAAGCCAATTAACCTGCAAACCTGTACGTCTTTGGAGTGTGGTAGGAAACTGAAGCACCCAGAGAAAACCCACGTGGGTCACGGGGAGAACGTACAAACTTCGTACAGACAGCACCCGTAGTCGGGATCGAACCCGGGTCTCTGGCGCTGTGAGGCAGCAACTCTACCGCTGCACCACCTCTAAATCTTCCCTGTTCATGTCCAAATGTTTATGCCTATGTCCCCTTCCACTTCCTCTGGCAGCTCGTGTGAAAAGGTCGCCCCTCAGATCCCCCTTTAAATCTTTCCCCTTTCAACTTAAAACTATAGGCTCTAATGTTAGTCTCATTTGCCCATAGTTCTCTCAACCCTTCCTATCCATATATCTGTTCAAATATCTTTTGAAATCATAATTACATCCACTTTTATGACTTGTTCCAGACATGGACTGGCCTCTGAGTGATAAAGTTACCCGTGATGCCCCTCTGAAACATTCCACCACTCTGAGAGGATTCTAGGTTTAGAACATCCAACCATGGGGAAAAGACTCTGGGTGTCCACTTTACGCTGCCCCATGTACACCTTGTATAACTCAATAAGATCACCCCTCAGCCTCCTGCGCTCCAAAGTCCCAGCCGATCCAACAAACCTCTCTCGTAACTCAAGCCTGCAAGTCCAGGTGACCTCCAGGCGAATCTTTTCTGCACCCTTTCCCACTTAGATTCATAGAGTCATAGAGTGATACAGTGTGGAAACAGGCCCCTCGGCCCACCTCGCCCACACCGGCCAACAATGTCCCAGCTACACTAGTCCCACTTGCCTGCGCTTGGTCCATATCCCTCCAAGCCGGTCAATAGGCAATAGACAATAGGTGCAGGAGAAGGCCATTCGGCCATTCGGCCCTTCTCAATCAGTACCCCGTTCCTGCCTTCTCCCCATACCCCCTGACTCCGCTATCCTTAAGAGCTCTATCTAGCTCTGTCTTGAATGCATTCAGAGAATTGGCCTCCACTGCCTTCTGAGGCAGAGAAATCCACAGATTCACAACTCTCTGACTGAAAAAGTTTTTCCTCATCTCCGTTCTAAATGGCCTACCCCTTATTCTTAAACTGTGGCCCCTTGTTCTGGACTCCTCCAACATTGGGAACATGTTTCCTGCCTCTAACGTGTCCAACCCCTTAATAATCTTATACGTTTCGATAAGATCCCCTCTCATCCTTCTAAATTCCAGTGTATACAAGCCTAGCCGCTCCAGTCTTTCAACATATGACAGTCCCGCCATTCCGGGAATTAACCTAGTAAACCTACGCTGCACGCCCTCAATGTCCTATCCATGTACCTGTCCAACTGTTTCTTAAACGATGGGATAGTCCCAGCCTCAACTACCTCCTCTGGCAGCTTGTTCCATACACCCACCACCCTTTGTGTGAAAATGTTAGCCCTTCAGATTCCTATTAAATCTTTTACCCTTCACCTTGAACCTATGTCCTCCGGTCCTCGATTTCCCTACTCTGGGTAAAAGACTCTGTGCGTCTACCCGATCCATTCCTCTCATGATTTTGTACACCTCTATAAGATCTCCCCTCATCCTCCTGCGCTCCATGGAATAGAGACCCAACTTAATGACATCCTTCCTATATCTGTGCAACCAAACCTGCACACAGTACTCAAAATATGGTCTCACCATCAACTCCAATAACTGTAACATGATGTCCAAACTCAGTACCATTTCCAATGAAGGGAAGTGTGGCAAACACCTTCACCTGAACTACCACTTGCAAGGAACTGTATACCTAAGATCATAAGTGATAGGAGCAGAATTAGGCCATTCGGCCCATCAACTCTACTCTGCCATTCATTCATGGTTGATCTATCGGTAGGAAAAAAAACCTGCAGATGCTGGTTCAAATCGAAGGTAGACACAAAATGCTGAAGTAACTCAGCGGGTCAGGCAGCATCTTGGGTGAGAAGGAAGGGGTGAGACCCTTCTTCAGACTCATCAATCTCTCCCTCCTAACCCCATTCTCCTGCCTTCTCCCCATAACCTCTGACACCCGTATTAATCAAGTATCTATCTACCTCTGCCTTAAATATATCCATTGACGGCCTCCACAGCCTTCTGTGGCAAAGAATTCCACAGATTCACCACCCTCTGACTAAAGAAATTCCTCCTCATCTCCTTCCTAAAAGAATGTCCTTTAATTCTGAGGCTGTGCCCTCTGGTCCTAGACTCTCCCACTAGTGGAAACATCCTCTCCACATCCACTCTATCCAAGCCTTTCACTATTCTGTACGTTTCAATGAGGCCCCCACTCATTCTTCTAAACTCCAGCCAGTACAGGCCCAGTGCTGACAAACGCTCATGTGTTAACCCACTCATTCCTGGATCTTCTAGAACTCTCTGTTCTACAATACTCTCCAGGGCTCCACCATTTAACGTGAGAATCCTTCCCTATTTCAACAATTCGAAGTGCAACACCTTGTCACAGTTAAATTCCATTTACCATTCCTAGGCCCATCTTCCCAACTGATCTCAATCCTGTTGTATTCATGTGGTAGGAGCAGGATTAGGCCATTCGGCCCATCGAATCTACTCCGCCATTCAATCATGGCTGATCTAATTCTCCCTCTCAACCCCATTCTCCTTGACAATTTAAATCACAGTTAAATCATACTATCAGTCTCAATCAACCTGGCACGGTTCCAAAATTCTGACAATTTACTCCTGGAATGGTGGCTTCTGAAACAATAGACAATAGACAATAGACAATAGACAATAGGTGCAGGAGTAGGCCATTCAGCCCTTCGAGCCAGCACCGCCATTCAATGCGATCATGGCTGATCACTATCAATCAGTACCCCGTTCCTGCCTTCTCCCCATAACAACCTTATATTGAAGGCTATGTCTGAATGATAAGCAGATTTTTTTAAGTGCATGTTTACAGCTGAAACCCAGATTCATTAGTTCATAAGTGATAGGAGTAGAATTAGGCCATTCGGCCCATCAAGTCTACTCCACCATTTAATCATGGCTGATCTATCTCTCCCTCCTAACCCCATTCTCCTGCCTTCTCCCCATAACCCCTGACACCTGTACTAATCAAGAATCAAATTTGGTGTGATTTATTAACAATATTAACTATATTATCATCCATATTGTCAATATATAAAACAAACACCAGTTTGAATGCACATGCCTCCAGATTCAGGGACAGTCTCTTCCCAGCTGTTATCAAACAACTGGAACCATCCTCTCACCAACTAGAGAGCGGTCCTGAGGTAGTATCTACCTCACTGGAGACCCTTGGACCATCTCTAATTGGACTTGACTTGACGTTATATTGTACTTAACGTTATTCCTTTTCTCGTGTTTCTGCACACTGTGGACGGCTAGATTGTAATCATGTATAATCTTTCCGCTGACTGGTTAGCACGCAACAAAAAAGCCTTTTACTGTGCCCTTGGTACGTGCGACAATAAACCGAACCAAACCAGACGATCTGTTTGGTCCACTCGTCCCTTCCAAACCAAACCACCCCATCCCCGGGCACTTTCCCCTGCAACCGCACGAGATGCAACACCTGTCCCTTTACCTCCCCCCTCGACTCCATCCAAGGACCCAAACAGTCTTTCCAGGTGAGACAAAGGTTCACCTGCACCTCCTCCAACCTCATCTATTCCATCCGCTGCTCCAGATGTCAACTTATTTACATCGGCGAAACCAAACGCAGGCTCGGCGATCGCTTCGCTCAACACCTGCGCTCGGTCCGCGTTAACCAACCTGATCTCCCGGTGGCCGAGCACTTCAACTCCCCCTCCCATTCCCAGTCTGACCTTTCTGTCATGGGCCTCCTCCAGTGCCATAGTGAGGCCCACCAGAAATTGGAGGAACAACACCTCATATTTTGCCTGGGCAGCTTGCAGCCCAGCGGTATGAACATCGACTTCTCCAACTTTAGATAGTTCCTCTGTCCCTCCCTTCCCCTCCTCCTTCCCAGTTCTCCCTCTATCTTCCTGTCTCCACCTATATCCTTCCTTTGTCCCGCCCCCCTGACATCAGTCTGAAGAAGGGTCTCGACCCGAAACGTCGCCCATTCCTTTTCTCCTGAGGTGCTGCCCGACCTGCTGAGTTACTCCAGCATTTTGTGAATAAATACCTTCGATTTGTACCAGCATCTGCAGTTATTTTCTTATACAAACCAGACAATCTTGTCACCACAATGTTTGATCTGCTGCAGCTTCTCGAGCTGGAGAGTGATCTGTACTTCTCCAATGTGGAAGAAGGCAATCAAACGGAGATGGTGGACAATTACAGGCACGTCCAGGATCTCGGCGAGCGAGAGGTCCTCATTTCCTTCCAAGGTGAGAATGCTTCAGGCATTGGGAGCAGTAGTGGGGAGGTTCATATCACAGCAGCATAGTTAGGCCTCTCGGCCCATCAAGTCTACACCACCATTCAGTCGTGGCTGATCATTTAGAACGGAGATGAGGAAAAACTTTTTCAGTCAGAGAGTTGTGAATCTGTGGAATTCTCTGCCTCAGAAGGCAGTGGAGGCCAATTCTCTGAATGCATTCAAGAGAGAGCTAGATAGAGCTCTTAAAGATAGCAGAGGTATTTATTCACAAAATGCTGGAGTAACTCAGCAGGTCAGGCAGCATCTCAGGAGAGAAGGAATGGGTGACGTTTCGGGTCGAGACCCTTCTACAAAGATAGCGGAGTGAGAGGGTATGGGGAGAAGGCAGGAACGGGGTACTGATTGAGAATGATCAGCCATGATCACATTGAATGGCGGTGCTGGCTCGAAGGGCCGAATGGCCTAGTCCTGCACCTATTGTCTATTGTCTATCATCCATCTTTCCCTCTCAATCCCATTCTCCTGCCTTCTCCCCATAACCCTTGACATCCTTACTAATCAGTGAGTGATACAGTGGAGGGCGCAGCGGTAGAGTTGCTGCCTCACAGCGCCAGAGACCCGGGTTCCATCCCGACTACGGGTGCTGTCTGTACGGAGTTTGTACGTTCTCCCCGTGACCGTGTGGGTGCTCCGGTTTCCTCCCACACTCCAAAGACGTGCAGGATTGTCGATTAATTGGCTTCAGTAAAAATGTAAATTTTCCCCAGTGTGTTTTGGATAGTGCTAATGCATAGGTTGATCAATGGTCGGCAGAGATCAGTGGGCCGAAGGGACTGTTTCTGCCCCGTCTCTCTAAAAGTCTAAAGTTTAATCAAAAAGCTGCCTATGTCCACTTTAAAAATATCCATTGACGGCCTCCACAACTGTCTGTGGCAATGGATTCCACAGATTCACCACCCTCTGACT
>NC_135990.1:15707861-15711993 GCF_053455715.1 Rhinoraja longicauda
TGGGAGTAGGGGATAGAGTCTTTGCAGGAAGCAGGGTGGGGAGAAGTGTAGTCGAGATAGTTGTGGGAGTCAGTGGGTTTGTAATAGATGTCAGTCAATAGTCTATTTCCTGTGATGGAGACGGTGAGATCAAGAAAGGGGAGGGAGGTGTCAGAGATGGTCCAAGTCGATTTGAGTGCAGGATGAAAATTGGTGGTGAAGTTGGTGAAGTCCAAACCTGTACGTCTTTGGAGTGTGAGAGGAAGCCGGAGCATCCAGAGAAGACCCAGGCAGGTCACAGTGACAATGTACAACCTTCGTACAGACAGCAACCGGAGTCAGGATTGAACCTGGATCTCTGGCGCTGAAAGGCAGCAACTCCACCGCTGCGCCACCGTGCTCCCCCACTCTCACTCTGTCACCTGCCCAACCTCAATCCCAATAGATCGGGTAGAGGCACAGTCTCTTGCCCAGAGAAGGGTCATAAGGTATTAGGGTCATAAGGTAGAATTAGGCCATTCGGCCCGTCAAGTCTACTCCGCCATTCAATCATGGCTGATCTATCACCCCCTCCTAACCCCATTCTCCTGCCTTCTTCCCGTAACCTCTGACACCCGCACTAATCAAGAATCTATCTATCTCTGCCTTAAATATATCCACTGACTTGGCCTCCACAGCCTTCTGTGGCAAAGAATTCCACAGATTCTCCATCCTCTGACGAAATTAATTTCTCTTCATCTCCTTCCAAAAAGAACGTAACATTGTAAATTGTCCCTGGTGTGTTAGGAATGTCCAGGGTGACCGCCAGTCGGCACAGACTCGGTGGGCCGAAGGGCCTGTTTCTGCACCTTATCTCTAAAGTCTGGAGTCTAAAGACTAGATTTCTTTCTAAAATGGTTTTGAATGTATAAATGAATAGTGAATATTGTTTCTCTTTCAGAGGCTGCGAATGCAGGGCACGGCCTGGCTCCAGGTAAGGAACAAGGCTTTACTGTGCTGGCCAAACTGACAATGTTTCTGTGACACGTCCACTGTTGGCCGGGACAGTGTAGGCTAACGGAGCGTGTTCACCTAACGGAGGTTGCGTGACAACCCGCCTCCCGGCCCGGGCGGCCGCCATTGGTGGAGCGGGAGCACATGGCCGCTGGGTGGGTGAGGTCACGTGGGGCGCGGTGCGGTGACGTCACCTTGTCCTGTATTTGGGAGTGAGATAGTTGGCAACCCTAGGAGTGGATGAGAAAGTGGGATAACATAAGACCAGTGTGGGTGGGTGATGGATGGTCGGCATGGAATTGGTGGGCCGAAGGGCCTGTTTCCCTGCTATATCTCCAAAACTAAAACTAAATGTGTTATTGTGTTTAAGGGCCTTTTAAGTTCAATTTCATTTAATTGGTCCATTATTGGTACATGGCGCAATTAAACACTGGCGACTCTCGTGACTCAAGAGAGGTGAGTCAACCTTTGTGGTTGAAGGAGGCATCTCAGTGAGCCTGCGGGGATAGACTATGTTGTGGGCCAGACCGGTGAATCACTGGTGCCTCAGCAGCGCGGAAACAGGCCCTTCAGCCCACCGAGTCCGCGCCGCCCAGAGAATGATCAGGCATGATCACATTGAATGGTGGTGCTGGCTCGAAGGGCCGAATGGCCTCCTCCTGCACCTATTGTCTATTGACCAGCGATCCCCGCACACTAACTCTATCCTACACACACTTGGGACAATTTACAGCTACACCAAGCAAATTATCCTACAAACCTGTACGTCTTTGGAGTGTG
Organism: Rhinoraja longicauda; assembly: GCF_053455715.1. Classification (NCBI taxonomy): domain Eukaryota; kingdom Metazoa; phylum Chordata; class Chondrichthyes; order Rajiformes; family Arhynchobatidae; genus Rhinoraja; species Rhinoraja longicauda. The sequence continues at coordinate 15,709,614 of NC_135990.1, forward strand.
GGGGGAAAACCGAAAATTTGGAGAAAACCCACGCAGGTCACGGGGAGAACGTACAAACTCCGTACAGACAGCTCCCGTGGTCGGGATCGAACCCGGGTCTCTGGTGCTGCAAGCGCTGTAAGGCAGCAACTCTACCGCTGCGCCACCGTGCCCAGCTCGATACTAGCTACCGTTTAGTTCTCTGAAATGCTTCCGATGTCAAGCGACTAACTGCATTGACACTCTGAGTCCTGCCTTCACCAAGTACCCAGTGTACAGTGTACTCCTTGCCCACTGACTCAGTGAAGTCCGTGCATTCAGAAGCTCATAAGTGATAGGAACAAAATTAGGCCATTCGGCCCATCAAGTCTACTCCGCCATTCAATCATGGCTGATCTATCTCTCCCTCCTAACCCCATTCTCCTGCCTTAGAAACATAGAAACATAGAAAATAGGTGCAGGAGGAGGCCATTCGGCCCTTCGAGCCAGCACCACCATTCATTGTGATCATGGCTGATCGTCCACAATCAGTAACCCGTGCCTGCCTTCTCCCCATAGCCCTTGATTCCACTAGCCCTTAGAGCTCTACCTAACTCTCTCTTAAATCCATCCAGTGATTTGGTCACCACTGCCCTCTGTGGCAGAGAATTCCACAAATTCACAACTCTCTGGGTGAAAAAGTTCCTTCTCACCTCAGTTTTAAACGGCCTCCCCTTTATTCTAAGACTGTGGCCCCTGGTTTTGGACTCGCCCAACATTGGGAACATTTTTCCTGCATCTAGCTTGTCCAGTCCTTTTATAATTTTATATGTCTCTATAAGATCTGCCTTCTCCCCATAACCTCTGACACACGTACTAATCAAGAATCTATCTATCTCTGCCTTAAATATATCCACTGACTTGGCTTTCACAGCCCTCTGTGGCAAAGAATTCCACAGATCCACCACCCCCTGACTAACAAAATTCCTCCTCATCTCCTTCCTAAAAGAATGTCCTTTAATTCTGAGGCTGTGACCTCTAGTCCTAGACTCTCCCACTAGTGGAAACATCCTCCCCACATCCACTCTGTCCAGGCCTACAGTTACGTAGTCAATGGATGGGACCAATTCACATCGGATCACGGTATTATTGGAGGGCATCACGGTGGCACAGCGGTAGAGTTGCTGCCTTTACAGCACCAGGGACCCGGGTTCGATCCTGACCACGGGTGCTGTCTGTGCGGAGTTTGTACGTTCTCCCTGTGACCTGCGTGGGTTTTCTCCGGGTGCTCCGGTTTCCTCCAAAGATGTTCAGGTTTGCAGGTTAATTGGCTTCAGTTAAATTGTAAATTGTCCCTCGTGTGTAGGATAGTGCTAGTGTACGCTATAGTGCTAGAGCTAGTGTACGGGTGGTCAGCGCGGACTCGGTGGGCCGAAGGGCCTGTTCCGTGCTGTATCACTAAAGTATAACGGATATGGACTCAGAGGCTGAAAGGCCACTGTGTTGCGGAAGACAGAAACTCTATTGCAGACTCCTGTCGTTGGGGGAATTACTGACGAGCTTTGTTTCCATTGAGCAAAAAACAAAGTGCTGGAGGAACTCAGTGGGTCAGGCAGCATCTGTGGAGGGAAGTGGACACTTTGTGCCGACACCTTTCTTCAGAAGATTCCAGCATTTGCAGTCTCTTGTGTCTCCATTTTGCTTCTGCACCCCTCCCAACCCGTGCGAATTTGGCGGAAAGTTTTGAAATTTTAATTTTAGATTTAGAGATACAGCACAGAAACAGGCCCTTCGGCCCACCGGGTCCACACCGCCCAGTGATCCCCGCACATTAACACAATCCTACACCCACTAGGGAGTAGAGGGGGTGGAGGGAGTAGAGGGGGTGGAGGGAGTAGAGGGGGGGGAGGGAGTAGAGGGTGTGGAGGGAGTAGAGGGGGTGGAGGGAGTAGAGGGGGTAGAGGGAGTAGAGGGGGTGGAGGGGAGTAGAGGGGGTGGAGGAAGTAGAGGGGGGGGAGGGAGTAGAGGGTGTGGAGGGAGTAGAGGGGGTGGAGGGTAGTGGGGGTGGGGGAGTAGAAGGGGTGGGGGGGAGTAGAGGGGGTGGGGGGGAGTAGAGGGGGTGGGGGGGAGTAGAGGGGTGGGGGGGAGTAGAGGGGGTGGAGGAAGTAGGGGGGGGAGGAAGTAGAGGGGGGGAGGGGGTGGAGGAAGTAGAGGGGGTGGAGGAAGTAGAGGGGGGGAGGGGGTGGAGGAAGTAGAGGGGGTGGAGGAAGTAGAGGGGGTGGGGGGAGTAGAGGGGGTGGAGGAAGTAGAGGGGTGGAGGAAGTAGAGGGGGGGAGGAAGTAGAGGGGGGGGAGGGGGTGGAGGAAGTAGAGGGGGTGGGGGGGAGTAGAGGGGGTGGAGGAAGTAGAGGGGGTGGAGGAAG
>NC_135990.1:15712493-15809145 GCF_053455715.1 Rhinoraja longicauda
TCTCACTGTTCCTTCTCACTGTTCCTTCTCACTGTTCCTTCTCACTGTTCCTTCTCGCTGTTCCTTCACACTGCTCTGTCCTTCTCACTGCTCTGTCCTTCTCACTGCTCTGTCCTTCTCACTGTTCCTTCTCACTGTTCCTTCTCGCTGTTCCTTCTCACTGCTCTGTCCTTCTCACTGCTCTGTCCTTCTCACTGTTCCTTCTCGCTGTTCCTTCTCACTGCTCTGTCCTTCTCACTGCTCCTTCTCCTGTCCGCTCCGTTCTCAGCTGAATCCTCGTTCCCACAGGGCGCGTAAAGTGACGGATGGCGGAGGTATGGTGTACAAGGCGGCGACGGCCGCAGACACTCCCGCGCAGGCCTGAGGCGCTGTCACGCGCACCGACGTGTCGGGACGTGGAGAGCACGGGCAGGTGGACATGTCGCACCAACCTATAGCTGTTTGCAGTGTGTTGTGGTCTGTCGTGTCCTCTCCCGATCCCGCCCCATTATCCCCCGCGGGTGATCGAAATGTTCTCTTTAAATGACAATGTTTCATCGGCTCTTATTTTCCCGCCTCTAAATCCCACTCCTGTAAACGCACGCCTGCCCCTTGTAACATTCATGGAAGGTTCACGTCTGTGACCGCGTGCATCAATCGAATGTTGGAGACACAACGAACTGCAGATGTTGGAACACAAAGTGCTGGGTTACACAACAGGTCAGGCAGCCTCTGTGGAGGGATGGAACCGCTGAGTTACTCCAGCACTTTGTATTTCACTCAAGCTTCCAGCATCTGCAGTTCCTCGTGCCTCCGTCTTACTGCCCCTCCGCAGAATCCCCTCAAGGTATATGTCCACACCGAAGAAGTTCCCCTCCTCTCTCCAACGGGAGTTTAGTTTAGAGATACAGCCTGAAACCAGGCCCTTCGCCCCACCGAGCCCATGCCGACCAGCGATCCCCGCACACTAACACTATCCTACACACAATCTGCTTTTATACCAAGCCAATTAATCTACAAACCTGCATGTCTTTGGAGTGTGGGAGGAAACCAAAACACCCGGAGAAAACCCACGCAGGTCACGGGGAGAACGTACAAACTCTGTACAGACAGCACCCGTAGTCGGGATCGAACCCGGGTCTCTGGCGCTGTGAGGCAGCAACTCTACCGCTGCGCCACCGTGCCGCCCAGAGAGATCCTCTCTCACGGCTCTCCCTCCTCCTGCTCTCCTGTCCGATCCATGTCCTCCACAGATGCTGCCCGACCCGCTGGGTTTCTCCAGCACCTTGTGTTTCGTTCATGAATTTAATAATACGAGATGGGACTTTGGTAATTTTAACACATAGGATCTGGATTTATTCCAAAATCCTCAATCTGAGGTTAAAAGAATTTGGTTCAACAAATTAAAAAGTAAAATGGTGTCTCTCAGTAAGATATTAGACCTAAGCTAATAAGCAACAAAGTGCAGCAAAATGAGTTGAGGGATGTTTGTTTTTTGCGTTTACCAGTAGAGAGGTAAATTGGTTCCAATCTGTTCAATACCAGAAATGTAACAGTATAGTTTTTGCTTTAGAGGTACACATAGAAACAGGCCCTTCGGCCCAGCATGTCTATGCCGACCATCGACCACCCAGTCACACTAGTTCTACCACTTTCTCATCCACTCCCTACACACGAGGGGCAATTTACAGAGGCCAATTAACCTGCAAACTCGCTCGTCTTTGGAGTGTGGGAGGAAACTGCCGGCACTGGGCCTGTACTCGCTGGAGTTTAGAAGAATGAGGGGGGACCTCATTGAAACGTACAGAATAGTGAAAGGCTTGGATAGAGTGGATTTGGAGAGGATGTTTCCACTAGTGGGAGAGTCTAGGACTAGAGGTCACAGCCTCAGAATTAAAGGACGTTCTTTTAGGAAGGAGATGAGGAGGATCTTTAGTCAGAGGGTGGTGAATCTGTGGAATTCTTTGCCTCAGAAGGCTGTGGAGGCCAAGTCAGTGAATATATTTAAGGCAGAGATAGATAGATTCTTGATTAGTACGGTTGTCAGGGGTTATGGGGAGAAGGCAGGAGAACGGGGTTAGGAGGGAGAGATAAATCAGCCATAATTGAATGGCGGAGTAGAATGGCGGGTAGAATGGTGGGCCATTTTGGGATTACCAATAGCCCAAAGCTGCTTCATCTGCACAAACGCCAAGCATTGGAGCTAAAACGAAATACTGTTGATCGATTTACTTTTTTTCTGTAACAGCGAAACTTTATTCTGTATCACAAATTTTTGTTTCGTGAATCTTGTAAGAGTCAATCACTGTTAGAGTTACCGGAACGGCTGTAAAACAGGAGTTGCCTGGATTGTATCGTCTTTTGTATTTAACACGAGAAACATTAAAAAAATCTAAAATAGCCACCCAGCCTGCGTTACTTAGACTTTTGGGGATCCAGCGTGGAGACAGGCCCTTCGGCCCATCGAGTCCGTGCCGACCAGCGATCCCCACACACTAACACTACCCTACACACACTGGGGACAATTTATAATTTCTAGAAGCTTATTAACCTACAAACCTGTGTAGAAAAGAACTGCAGATGCTGGTTTAAATTGAAACACAAAACGCTGGAGTAACTCAGGCAGCATCTCTGGAGAGAAGGAATGGGTGACCTTTAGGGCCAAGACCCTACTTCAGTCCGAAGAAGGTTCTCAGCCCGAAACGTCACCCATTCCTTCTCTCCAGAGATGCTGCCTAACCCGCTGAGTTACTCCAGCATTTTGTGTCAACCTACAAACCTGTACGTCTTTGGAGTGTGGGAGGAAACCGGAGCACCCGGAGAAAAACCCACGCGGTCACGGGGAGAACGTACAAACTCCATACAGACGGGATGGAACCCGGGTCTCTGGGGCTGTGGGGCAGCAACTCTACCGCTGCGCCACCGTGCCTCCGTGCTTTGACTACTGTTAACCCAGGCCAGATCAGTCGTCAATCATTTGAAACTGGCAGAAACGTCACCTATCTATGTCCTCCACAGATGCTGCCTGATCCGCTGAGTTACTCCAGTACTTTGTGGCTTTTTTTGTTGGGTAAACCAGCATCTGCAGTTCCTTGAGTCTCAATTGAAACTGGCTGTTTTCCAATGGTGAATTTTCACCTGACGTGTTTCTGTTGACGTTTCCCTTGGCTGCCCCAGTCACACGTAGGTTCTGCTCACTGCCCAGTCCCATGTACTGCAATGTCACCTTCATTCGAGGACCAAGAACATACCCACCACGTTGCCATGAGCGTAGGAGGCTGAGGGGTGACCTTGTCACAGAGTGATAGAGTGATACAGTGTGCAAACAGGCCCTTCGTCCCAACTCGCCCACACCGGCCAACAACGTCCCACCTACACCAGTCCCACCTGCCTGCGCTTGGTCCATATCCCTCCAAACTTGTCCTATCCATGTACCTGTCTAACTGTTTCTTAAACGATGGGATAGTCCCGGCCTCAACTACCTCCTCTGGCAGCTTGTTCCAGACACCCACCACCCTCTGTGTGTAAAAGTTACCCCTCAGATTCCTATTAAATCTTTTCCCCTTCACCTTAAACCTATGTCCTCTGGTCCTCGATTCCCCTACTCTGGGGAAGAGACTCTGTGCATACACCCATTCTATTCCTCTCATGATTTTGTAAACCTCTATAAGATCACCCCTCATCCTCCTGCGCTCCAAGGAATAGACACCAGCCTCAACCCAGACCAGCCTCCTCAACCCAGCCTAGACCAGCCTCCTCAACCCAGCCTAGCTCGGTCTACTCAACCCAGCCTAGACCAGCCTCCTCAACCCAGCCTAGACTAGGCTCCTCAACCCAGCCTAGACCAGCCTCCTCAACCCAGCCTAGACCAGCCACAACCCAGCCTAGACCAGCCTCAACCCAGCCTAGACCAGGCTCCTCAACCCAGCCTAGACCAGCCTCAACCCAGCCTAGACCAGCCTCAACCCAGCCTAGACCAGGCTCCTCAACCCAGCCTAGACCAGCCTCAACCCAGCCTAGACCAGCCTCAACCCAGCCTAGACCAGGCTCCTCAACCCAGCCTAGACCAGCCTCCTCAACCCAGCTTAGACCAGCCTCCTCAACCCAGCCTAGACCAGGCTACTCAACCCAGCCTAGACCAGCCTCAACCCAGCCTAGACCAGCCTCAACCCAGCCTAGACCAGCCTCAACCCAGCCTAGACCAGGCTCCTCAACCCAGCCTAGACCAGCCTCAACCCAGCCTAGACCAGGCTACTCAACCCAGCCTAGACCAGGCTCCTCAACCCAGCCTAGACCAGCCTCCTCAACCCAGCCTAAACCAGCCTCAACCCAGCCTAGACCAGGCTCCCCAACCCAGCTTAGACCAGGCTCCTCAACCCAGCCTAGACCAGCCTCAACCCAGCCTAGACCAGGCTCCTCAACCCAGCCTAGACCAGGCTCCTCAACCCAGCCTAGACCAGCCTCAACCCAGCCTAGACCAGGCTCCTCAACCCAGCCTAGACCAGGCTCAACCCAGCCTAGACCAGCCTCCTCAACCCAGCCTAGACCAGTCTACTCAACCCAGCCTAGACCAGCCTCCTCAACCCAGCCTAGACCAGGCTCCTCAACCCAGCCTAGACCAGCCTCCTCAACCCAGCCTAGACCAGCCTCAACCCAGCCTAGACCAGCCTACTCAACCCAGCCTAGACCAGCCTCAACCCAGCCTAGACCAGCCTCAACCCAGCCTAGACCAGGCTCCTCAACCCAGCCTAGACCAGGCTCCTCAACCCAGCCTAGACCAGGCTACTCAACCCAGCCTAGACCAGCCTCAACCCAGCCTAGACCAGGTTCCTCAACCCAGCCTAGACCAGCCTCCTCAACCCAACCTAGACCAGCCTCAACCCAGCCTAGACCAGCCTCCTCAACCCAGCCTAGACCAGCCTCCCCAACCCAGCCTAGACCAGGCTACTCAACCCAGCCTATACCAGGCTACTCAACCCAGCCTAGACCAGCCTCAACCCAGCCTAGACCAGCCTCAACCCAGCCTAGACCAGGCTCCTCAACCCAGCCTAGACCAGGCTACTCAACCCAGCCTATACCAGGCTACTCAACCCAGCCTAGACCAGCCTCAACCCAGCCTAGACCAGGCTCCTCAACCCAGCCTAGACCAGCCTCAACCCAGCCTAGACCAGCCTCAACCCAGCCTATACCAGGCTACTCAACCCAGCCTAGACCAGCCTCAACCCAGCCTAGACCAGGCTCCTCAACCCAGCCTAGACCAGCCTCAACCCAGCCTAGACCAGCCTCACCCCAGCCTAGACCAGGCTCCTCAACCCAGCCTAGACCAGCCTCCTCAACCCAGCCTAGACCAGGCTACTCAACCCAGCCTAGACCAGCCTCCTCAACCCAGCCTCGACCAGGCTCCTCAACCCAGCCTAGACCAGCCTCAACCCAGCCTAGACCAGCCTCCCCAACCCAGCCTAGACCAGCCTCCTCAACCCAGCCTAGACCAGCCTCCTCAACCCAGCCTAGACCAGCCTCCCCAACCCAGCCTAGACCAGCCTCAACCCAGCCTAGACCAGGCTACTCAACCCAGCCTAGACCAGGCTACTCAACCCAGCCTAGACCAGCCTCCTCAACCCAGCCTAGACCAGGCTCCTCAACCCAGCCTAGACCAGCCTCCTCAACCCAGCCTAGACCAGGCTCCTCAACCCAGCCTAGACCAGCCTCAATCCAGCCTAGACCAGGCTACTCAACCCAGCCTAGACCAGCCTCCTCAACCCAGCCTAGACCAGGCTCCTCAACCCAGCCTACTTGTCAAGGTTCATTAAATCATGAGGGGCATGGATAAGGGGACAAATCCCGAGCTTAATCTCAGGGTGGAGGAACGAGCTGCTAGAGGAAGTGTTGGAGGTTGGTGCAATGATGACGTGTAAGAGATATTTGGACAGGGATGGATGAGCAAAGGCCTGGGGCCTGCCCAGGTAGGTGGGTCCTACTGAGTTGGACAACTTGGTCGGCATGGGTGAGTTGGGCTGAAGGAGCTGTTTCCATGCTTGACAGCTCTATGACTTCACAACATATAGAAACATTGAAACAGGTGCAGGAGGAGGCCATTCAGCCCTTCCAGCCAGCACCACCATTCAATATGATCAGGGCTGATCACCCAAAATCAGTACCCTGTTCCTACTTTCTCCTACTCCAGCATTTTATGTCTACCTTAAACTCAAACTCTTGCACATCTTTGCAATCTCACTGCAAAATAGATCCTCAATATTCTTCCCACCAACTAATCCCAGTGAAACCTTTCTTCTCAAATCCAAGCCCATCCTATTAATTATTCCAGACCATCTTTTCGCTCCCCAGCAATCTTAGTTTAGTTTAGAGATAGAGCGCGGAAACAGGCCCTTCGGCCCACCGGGTCCGTGCCGACCAGCGATCCCCACACATTAACACTATCCTACACCCACTAGGGACAATTTTTACATTTACCCAGCCAATTAACTTACAAACCTGTACGTCTTTGGAGTGTGGGAGGAAACCGAAGATCTCGGAGAAAACCCACGCAGGTCACGGGGAGAACGTTCCGTACGGACAGCACCCGTAGTCGGGATGGAACCCGGGTCTCCGGCGCTGCATTCGCTGTAAGGCAGCAACTCTACCGATCCACCACCGTGCCGCCCCTCTGCTGTACTGTTCTATGTTCTGGTAAATACAGCTTTGCCATGGTACAGAGTGTGGTCTCAGTGGTATGAGGGAGGGGATAGGTTAAAGGAGTGTAGTGAAGGGTAGAGAGGGTTTCTGTGGGTGCGCGTGAGTTCAGAGTGGCACGTTACCAATGCGCAAAACCCTAACGAGGCTGATTGCCCAGAGATTTTGGTGACATGAATAGATGGCATGGTATGGTACATTATTTATAGACAATAGACAATAGACTATAGGTGCAGGAGGAGGTCATTCGGCCCTTCAAACCAGCACTGCCATTCACTGTGATCATCCACAATCAGTACCCCGTTCCTGCCAAAGATACTAGAGGAGCAAGATAGACCACTCGACCCGAAAAACCGTCGTGTGTCACGGCGCCATTTTAGTCGGCAGAAACTTGCAGAAACATTTAAAAAGAAAAATAACAAAAATCTGTGAATTGATAGATGAGATATATTCTGCATTTTAATGGTATCATCACACATACTGTTCCCCCAAAACACTGATTACACTGCGAGAGGCTGAGCGAACGGTGGGTTTTGCTTACTAAAATGGCGGCCGTTACCCTCCTTTGCGTACTACACTTCAGTATAGACGATTTCAACGGAGTGGTCCATCTTGTTCCTCTAGTATCTTTGGTTCCTACCTTCTCCCCATACCCCCTGACTCCGCTATCCTTAAGAGCTCTATCTAGCTCTCTCTTGAATGCATTCAGAGAATTGGCCTCCACTGCCTTCTGAGGCAGAGAATTCCACAGATTCACAACTCTCTGGGTGAAAAAAGTTTTTCCTCATCTCAGTTCTAAATGGCCGACCCCTTATTCTTAAGCTGTGGCCCCTGGTTCTGGACTCCCCCAACATGGGGAACATGTTTCCTGCCTCTAACGTGTCCAACCCCTTAATGATCTCATATGTTTTGTTTACTTGGTACAGTGAAATTCTTTGTTTGCTTACAGTACTTAGGGCATGCCAAGAATCGCCACGTAAATGGCATCGAAACAGTCACAAAAGTATCCAAGAAGGATGGCCCCTCTTCCTTCTCTCCCCCCCCTCCCCCCACCCCGGGACCCTCTTATACCTGGGGTTTTGGAGCTAAAGACATGTAGCTGCCGGACATTAGATGATGATTCACAAGGTTATAAGCGATAGGAGCAGAATTAGGCCATTCGGCCCATCAAGAGCGGCACGGTGGCGCAGCGGTAGAGTTGCTGCCTTACAGCGCTTGCAGCGTCAGAGACCCGGGTTCGATCCCGACTACGGGTGCTGTCTGTACGGAGTTTGTACGTTCTCCCCGTGACCTGCATGGGTTTTCTCCGAGATCTTCGGTTTCCTCCCACATTCCAAAGACGTAGAGGTTTGTAGGTTAATTGGCTTGGGGTGAATGTAAATTGTCCCCAGTGGGTGTAGCATTAGTGTGCGGGGACTCAGTGGGCCGAAGGGCCTGTTTCGGCGCTTATCTCTAAACAAAACTAAAGACTGCTCCGTCATTCAATCACAGCTGATCTATCTCTCCCTCCTAACCCCATTCTCCTGCCTTTCCCCCATGACCTCCAACACCTGCACTAGTCACGATCTCCTGAGGGCTCCTTGTTTTGCTGAGAAACAGCACTGCAGAACGAGTAACTCAGAGGGACAGGCAGCATCTCTGGAGAGAAGGAACGGGTGATGTCGAGTCTGAAGAAGGGTCTCGACCCGAAACGTCACCCATACCTTCTCTTCAGAGATGCTGCCTGTCCCGATGAGTTACTCCAGCATCTTGTGACTGTCTTCGGTTTAAACCAGCGTCTGCAGTTCCTTCCTACACAGCAGAGAGAGTGACTGATGGGAAGGTTCTGGCAAAGTCCTTAATGGAGCATATCATATCATATCATATATATACAGCCGGAAACAGGCCTTTTTGGCCCTCCAAGTCCGTGCCGCCCAGCGATCCCCGTACATTAACACTATCCTACACCCACTAGGGACAATTTTTACATTTACATTTACCCAGCCAATTAACCTACATACCTGTACGTCTTTGGAGTGTGGGAGCACTGGAACACAGGCACAATGAGCCATGGACAATGTCCTTGGCAGGTTAAACAGTGCTGGAGATGTGGGCCACGCAAATCTGCATGAAAATCGAGATAAAAAGTCTGGCGACATGAATATCAACAGAGGACAAAATTATTTTTTAACAGACCAGATGAAAGGCTGCTCTCCTTATGGACCTCAATCTACCACTTCTGGCCGCGTGTCCCAGCCACTAATCACTGCGTAAACAAATAGCTCCATACATCTTTAAACAGGGCTCGGTGGTGCAGCAGTAGAGTTGCTGCCTCACAGCGCCAGGTTCGATCGTGACCGTTGGCGCTGTCTGTACGGAGTTTGCACGTTCTCCCCGTGACCGCGTGGGTTTTATCCGGGTGCTCCGGTTTCCTCCCACACTAATCCCACTGTCTTCCTGTCTCCACCTATATCCTCCCTTTGTCCCGCCCCCCTGACATCAGTCTGAAGAAGGGTCTCGACCCGAAACGTCGCCCATTCCTTCTCTCCTGAGATGCTGCCTGACCTGCTGAGTTACTCCAGCATTTTGTGAATAAATACCTTCAGTTTGTAGGTGAGTTGGCTTGGCTTATAAATGTAAAATTGTCCCCCGAGTGTGTCGGGTGGTGTTAGTTTAGAGATACAACGCGGAAACAGGCCCTTCGGCCCATCAGGTCCGCGCCGACCAGCGATCCCCGCACACTAACACTATCCTACACCCACTAGGGACAATTTATATATTTAACAAGCCAATTAACCGACAAACCTGCACGTCTTTGGAGTGTGGGAGGAAACCGAAGATCTTGGAGAAAACCCAGGCAGGTCACGGGGAGAACGTACAAACTCCGTACAGACAGCACCCGTAGTCGGGTTGGAACCCGGGTCTCCGGCGCTGCATTGGCTGTAAGGCAGCAACTCTATCGCTGCGCCACCGTGCCGCCCCCAGTGTGCGGGGATCACTGGTCAGTGAACCCCATAAAATGCCACCTCCTCTGCACCCTTTCTGAAGTCTCCACATCCTTCATGTAATGGGGTGACGCGGACTGCAAGCAAATGTTAGTTGAGTTTAGCTTAGAGATACAGCGCGGAAGCAGGCCCTTCGACCCACCTCGACCAGCGATCCCCGCACACTAGCACTGTCCTACACACACCTGGGGATTGAAGGCTTTGTGGCCATGTTTTCAGATGATGCTCAGATAGGTGGAGGAGTGGCCGGCAGTGTAGAGGAAGTAAGGACTCTGCGCAAGGACTTGGACAGGTTAAGAGAGTGGGCAGAGAAGTGGCCGATGAAATTCAGTAGAGCAAAATGCACCCTCCCCTGACATCAGTCTGAAGAAGGGTCTCGACCCGAAACATCACCCATTCCTTCTCTCCTGAGACGATGCCTGACCCGCTGAGTTACTCCTGCATTTTGTCTCCACCTGCAGACCTCAAGACCCCATGCATGAAAAACTCACTCCCAGATTTAGAGTCCCCAGTGTTTTCCTGAACCAGTCAGTCTTTCTGGGAGATGCTGCCTGTCCCGCTGAGTTACTCCAGCGTTTTGTGTCTACTTTCTGTGTCTGGTATCACAAAATGCTGGAGTAACTCAGCGGGTCAGGCAGCATCTCGGGAGAGAAGGAATGGGTGACGTTTCGGGTCGAGACCCTTCTTCTGACTGATGTCGGGGGAGGAGGCGGGACAAAGAAAGGATGTAGTTGGAGACAGGAAGACAGTGGGAGATAGTAGGAGGAATCACAGAGGGGGAGCAGTGAGAGAGCATGTTGCTAAACTCTCGACGGACCTCTTCAAAGTGGACATACCTTGAGGAGAAATAGACAATAGACAATAGGTGCAGGAATAGGCCAATCGGCCCTTCGAGCCAGCACCGCCATTCAATGTGATCATGGCTGATCATTCTCAATCAGTACCCCATTCCTGCCTTCTCCCCATACCCCCTGACTCCTCTATCCTTAAGAGCTCTATCCAGCTCTCTCTTGAATGCATTCAGAGAATTGGCCTCTACTGCCTTCTGAGGCAGAGAATTCCACAGATTCGCAACTCTCTGACTGAAAAAGTTTTTCCTCATCTCACTTCTAAATGGCCTACCCCTTATTCTTAAACTGTGGCCCCTGGTTCTGGACTCCCCCAACATTGGGAACATGTTTCCTGCCTCTAACGTGTCCAAATCACAGTGGAGCGGCAAGTAGTGTAGGAAAATAACTGCAGATGCTGGTACAAATCGAAGGTATCACAAATTCAAAGTAGACATTCAAAGTAGACATGTGTGGTGATCATCTGGCTGCACTACCTGTCTCCACCTGCAGGGGCGGGGTGGTCACTGCATGTTACAGTCTGAAACTCAGAGTTTGAGCACCTCCTGCTGTTGGCATTTCTTGCAAAAGCTTCTTCACGGCACAGACGACCAAAAGCTCCCGGCTCATGGCACCGCATGTACACTTCAAAGGTGCCATGCCTATTTCGAAGATAGATACAAAAAGCTGGAGTCACTCAGCGGGTCAGGCAGCATCTCTGGACAGAAGGGATGGGTGACGTTTCGGGTCGAGATCCTTAAGGGTCACCCATTCCTTCTCTCCAGAGATGCTGCCTGTCCCGATGAGTGACTCCAGCTTTTTGTGCCCATCTTCAGTTTCACCTTGTTAGATTTCGTGGCTTGTAAATGTACCACAGCTGCCAAACATCTGTCTGTCACTCCACTTGGCTCAGTACTGCCTCTTCATTCTTCAGATGACTTCCAGGTTATCCTCACAACTTGGTGAACAAGCGCAGACCTGGGCGATTGCTTCGCTGAGTCCGGTTGCCAAACATTTCACCTCCCCTTCCCGCACTGACCTTTCTGTCCTGGGCCCCTCCACTGTCAGAGTGAGAGGCCAAATGCAAATTGGAGGAACAGCACCTCATATTTCGCTTGAGCAGCTTACACCCCAGCGGTATAAGTTTAGATTTCTCTAACTTCAAGTAACCCTTGCATCTCCTCTCTTCATCCCTTCCCCACCCTAGTCGGCGTGCTAGTTTCACTGTTGTCCTGTTGAGTTTCTCTGTCTGTATAACTTTCAGTCTGAAGAAGGGTCTCGACCCGAAACGTCACCCATTCCTTCTCTCCAGAGACGCAGCCTGTTACTCCAGAATTTTGTGTCTAACTTGTTATCACCTTCGGCAAGCCAACAATGGACCGGTGTGGGCTCCACATTTATAATCATAGTCACCTTTTGCATATTTTTCATTCATTTGTTCCATGTCTCTCTACATCATCGTCCACATCTCTCGTTTCCCTTTCCCGTGACTTTCAGCCTGAAGAAGGGTCTCAACCCGAAACGTCCTCCCGCTATACGCACTCTCAAGACCTCTCGGAACGTTGTACATTTCAATGTCACACAAACATGTGAGTGAGGTACAAAAAAATGAGGAAAAGAGCTGAGTGCTGGGAAAAATGTTGAAAATTTACACACAATTACCAGTTTCAAAGTAAAAACAGACATTATAAAATAATGAGAATGTCACTGTACACTAATAACATTTTGAAGTAAATTTGCACATTAATTGATAATCAGCCCAAAAAGGTGGTAATTGGCTTTTCTGCTGTGTTTTATATTTTAATCCCGTCTTAATTAATTTAGTTATATAATCCTGCACTTAAATTTAATATTTACTCATTACAGTTCCACCACTGATTTTCTGGCACTCTTGGTTCCAGAGCTTTGCTGGTTTATCCAGCTGGCCAAGGAAGTCGGCTATGGGGATAGATGTGCCGGCTCCAGCTGGGCTGGAGTTCCAGAGACCAGGCTGCAGGTTGCAAATTCAACCCACCGATCGACCGTGGAAGTCCCGATGAGGTTGAGATTGACTGCCTTGCCCAGCCGAGGTGCCACATTCTCGGAGAGACTTCCGGGACGCAAGGGGGGGGATTTCTCGCGGAACCCCTAGCGGAACCCTAGTGTTCATTACAAGTCTATACATCGTTTTTTGTTTTCTTTCTTTTTTTCGATCCGATTTCTCCATTTATTTGGCAAAGTGGAAAACGCAGAAACCATGCAAAAAGCGCGGAAAATGGATTTTAAAAACGCGGAAATCCGCGGAAAAGTCACATGCCTGATGTCACCCCTTATTCTTCTGAGGCCAAGGAATAACCGTCTGGCCTACTTAACCTGCAGTGATGAAGCAGTGAGCTAAACTATTCTAACTAGAGAGCTGAGCACGGCGCTCAGACAGGGTCCATGGAACTAAACTGAAGTGTGATTCACTAAAGATAGACACAATAAGCTGGAGTAACTCAGCGGGTCAGGCAGCATCTCTGGAGAGAAGGGATGGGTGACGTTTCGGGTCGAGACCCTTCTTCAGACTGAGGGTCGGGGGAGCGGGAAACGAGAGATAGAGACAGTGATAAAGAGAGATATAGATCAATGAATGAAAGGTATGAAAAAATGTAACAGTGTTAAAGGGCCATTGTTATCGATTTATTCACAAAATGCTGGAGTAACTCAGCAGGTAGGCCATTGTTATCGTTACTTTTCTGCATATCTTTCATTCATTGTTCTATATCTCTCTACATCATCGTCTATACCTCTCGTTTCCCTTTCCCGACTCTCAGTCTGAAGAAGGGTCTCTACCCGAAACATCACCCATTCCTTCTCTCCATAGATGCTGCCTGCATTTTGTGTCGACCATACATATTTTTGCTTGATAAGAGTTTTTTCTAGACTCAGGATGGGTAAATGGTTAGGATCCATACCATCCAATATTTAAACAGTTAATTCTGTAGGGGTGCCTCAGGTTTATGATACGATAGAAATTCATTTATCCCAGGAGGAGAATTGACACATTAGTCTGGAAAGATCTAAGTCAAATTATTTTGATACAGGTCACCAGAACTCATTAAGGTCACTCACCGTGATACATCAATTATTTGGCATCTTTTAAGAATTTCAGCCCTGGATAAACATAGTAAATAGGTGCAGGAGGAGGCCATTTGGCCCTGCAAAACCAAATCTGCAATGGGAGAGCACCACAAAATAATTTCTTACCGAGTACAAAAAGTTGGCGGTCACGGTGGTGCAGCGGTAGAGTTGCTGCCTTACAGCAAATTCAGCGCCGGACACCCAGGTTCGATCCTGACTATGGGTGCTGTCTGTACGGAGTTTGTACGTTCTCCCCGTGGGTTTTCTCTGAGATCTTCGGTTTCCTCCCACACTCCAAAGACGTACAGGTATGTAGGTTAATTGGCTTGGTAAATGTAAAGAATCCCCCTAGTGTGTGTAGGATAGTGTTAGTGTGCGGGGATCGCTGGTCGACACGGACCCGGTGGGCAAAAGGGCCTGTTTCCGCGCTGTATCTCTAAACTAAACTAAACTAAACTAACATTGAAATGCAAACACCACAGGGACCTCTTCAGCTTGTTGTCTTGTGACTTGGATTCTGAGTCTGAATGCAACTACTGCAATTGCTAAGATTTACACATTCTTATTATAGACAATAGGTGCAGGAGGAGGCCATTCGGCCCTTCGAGCCAGCACCGCCATTTAATGTGATCATGGCTGATCATTCACAATCAGTACCCCGTTCCTGCCTTCTCCCCATACATTAATAACACCATGGCTTGAGGTGACTAACTTATGCAGACAACTTTCATGAAAACTATGCATCATCTGTGCATAGGTTCATACAGCACGGAAACAGGCCCTTCCGCCAAACTTGCCCACGCCAAACGTTTAAGGTGAAGGGGAAATCAGGAGAGGAATAGATCGGGTAGATGCACGGAGTCTCTTGCCCAGAGTAGGTGAATCGAGGACCAGAGGGTATAGGTTTAAGATGAAGGGGAAAAGATTTAATAGGTATCTGAGGGGTAACTTTTCAACACAAAGGGTGGTGGGTGTATGGAACGAGCTGCCAAGGGAGGTAGTTGAGGCCAGGACTATCCCAACGTTTAAGAAACAGTTTGACAGATACATGGATAGGACAGGTTTGGAAGGATATGGACCAAACGCAGGCAGGTGGGACTGGTGTAGCTGGGACATGTTGGTCAGTGTGGGCAAGTTGGACCTGTTTCCACACTGTATCACTCTATGACCAAAAAGCCCATCTACGTTGGTCCCATTTCCCCGTATTTGACCCATATCCTTCTAAATCTTTCCTATCTCTGAACCTCCAAATTTATTTTTAATTTTATAATTGTACCTGACAGCTGGCAGCTCGTTCCACTAACTCACCATCCTCTGAAAGAGTGTAACCCTCTCATTTCTTTTAAATCTTTCCCCTCTTACTTTAATCCCCTACGCTCTGGGTTGAGACAGTCCTACCCTGGAAAAAGATTGAGACTACCCTATTTATGCCCCTCGTGATTTTATAAGCCTTTATAAGATGCACAATGCACTTTACAAAGCCTTTCATTTACAAATTTCTGCTTAATGATAATTTTGGGTGGCACAGAGCTAGAGTTGCTGCCTTTACAGCGCCAGAGACTCAGGTTCGATCCTGACTACGGGTGCTGTCTGTATGGAGTTTGTACGCTCCCCCCGTGACCTGCGTGGGTTTTATCCGGGATCTCTGGCTTTCTCCCACACCTCAAAGTACTACAGGATTGTAGGTTAATTGGCTTCAGTAAAATTGTGAAATTGTTTGATTTATTTTTTGATTTTTGATGTAGAGATACAGTGCGGAAACAGGCCCTTCGGCCCACCGGGTCCGCGCCGCCCAGCGATCCCCGCACATTAACAACATCCTACACCCACTAGGGACAATTTTTACATTTGCCCAGCCAATTAACCTACATACCTGTACGTCTTTGGAGGGTGGGAGGAAACCAAAGATCTCGGAGAAAACCCACGCAGGTCACGGGGAGAACGTACAAACTCCGTACAGACGGCGCCCGTAGTCAGGATCGAACCTGAGTCTCCGGCGCTGCATTCGCTGTAAGGCAGCAACTCTACCGCTGCGCCACTGATCCTTGTGTGTGTGTGTAGGATAATGTAATTGTGCGGGGATCGCTGGTCGGCACGGACTGGGTGGGCCGAAGGGCCTGTTTCAGCGCTGTATCTCTAAACTAAAACTAATACAAAGCTATATGTTCCTGGAACGCATCCCACACAAGGATTACTGCACGTTAAATTGGGGAACTCCACCAAATACCACCAATTGAACACTGTGGGACTTCAGACAAGCAAAGACCACATCTCATTCTGGCATTTAATTTTTATTTGAGAGACTCATTATAAAAAAAAGTCCACACTGAATAATAAAACCCACCAAGTTTACTTTACAGAACATCAGTACACAAATTAATCGGATTCAAATGTTAAAACACTTATCATAGGAACCCATCCTATTCATTTAGCTGCAGGTACATACAATATTGTCAGGGACTTTCAAATATTCTCTCAAATGTTTAGAGTTAATTTAAAAAAAACATTAAAAAAAATTCCAAAGCCTTTTTGGAAAAGGCCGGAGAGGAGAGGAGAGTGATTATGTATTTTAATTTACATTGCAATAAAATTATTGATGGAAGACACAAAATGCTGGAGTAACTCAGCGGGTCAGGCAGTATCTTTGGAGAGAAGGAATGGGTGACGTTTCGGGTCGAGACCCTTCTTCAGACTGATGTCAGGGGAGGGGGGGGAAGAGAAGGAATGGGTGATGTTTTGGGTCGAGACCCTTCTTCAGACTGATGTCAGACGAGGGGGGGGGGGAAAGAGAAGGAATGGGTGACGTTTCGGGTCGAGACCCTTCTTCAGACTGATGTCAGATGAGTGGGGGGGGGGGGGGAAAGAGAAGGAATGGGTGACGTTTCAGGTCTCGACACAAAACGTCACCCATTCCTTCTCTCCAGAGATGCTGCCTGACCCGCTGAGTTACTCCAGCATTTTGAGTCTACCTTCGTTTTAAACCAGCATCTGCAGTCTTTTTTCCTACAAATTATTGATGGACCCTGGTAAGTGTTCTTGACAAACTAAGGTAATAAAAACAATTTCTTCCTAGAAGGATTGAACAGTTTTGATGCAACATGATACACAGTCATGGGCACAAATTAACATGTGCTCACAGTTCCTGTAAACTCACTTATACCAAACCAAAGATATTAGACAAACAAGATGGACCACTCCGTTGAAATCGCCTATATTGAAGTGTAGGCGCCATTTTAGTAGGCAAAACCCGCCGTTCGCTATGCCTCTCGCAGTGTAATCAGTGTTTTGGGGGAACAGTTATGTGTGATACTATTAAAATGCAGAATGTATCTCATCTATCAATTCACAGATTTTTGTTATTTTTCTTTTTAAATGTTTCTGCAAGTTTCTGCCCACTAAAATGGCGTCATGACGTACTACGGTTTTTAGGGTCGAGTGGTCTATCTTGTTCCTCTCGTATCTTTGTACCAAACTCTGCATTCCACAGGACCCAGATTAAAAATAAACACTGACATAGTTTATTAAAGAATTAATAATAAAGTGCAGCTCTGGAAACAGTAATACTGCTGCGAATATGTTTTCTCTTCCACAGTAAAGTTTTGTTTTGTAAACCGTACACATTGATCATTTCATGAAATAAAATTCATTCAAAATCCACAGGGAATAAGTTTGTTTTTTTGATAATTAGTATCTGTACTGCTAGCCAAAGCCCAGTTTTGCCAACTTACTGTTAACAGTGGCTGTGAACAAGTTCACCAGAAGAAAGCATTTAATACCAATGCAAGTTGTTTCTTTCAGAAACCTCACTCTTGCCATGCGGAAAGTCCTAGGGGCCGCCGAGATGTACTTATAATTTAGCATA
Source organism: Rhinoraja longicauda (assembly GCF_053455715.1). NCBI lineage: Eukaryota > Metazoa > Chordata > Chondrichthyes > Rajiformes > Arhynchobatidae > Rhinoraja > Rhinoraja longicauda. The sequence continues at coordinate 15,729,938 of NC_135990.1, forward strand.
GCTACAAGTTAAGGAAATAGCAAAAGACATTTTTTTTTTATACATCAGAGCGTATTCTCCACTACCGCTGCGTCAAGATATTTGCGTTGTCACAGGCTGAAGATGTTGTTGATGGAGACAGGCATGTGTGTACACATCCTTACAGCAATTGCCAATAAAATGTCAGAAGTCAAGACTCTGAAGAGTTTGATGCTTCTCTGATCATCTCCAGTGGTTTTTCCTTTCAATAAATCTTTCGTTAAAATCAAAGACATTAGTTGGATGCCTTTGGACAGTGAAATAGTAGGCTTGTCACCAGCATGCTAATGGGTGTTCACGTGTGTTAACGAGCAGGAGATAGATTATCTACCATTACCACACAATGCCTATAGATATGGTATGTATGTAAGAAACATTCATCGCTACAGTGCTCTGGCACCCTGCGTCTATCGGCCTCTGTAGGAGAAGCTTTGAAGAAGATGGTGGAGAGAAGGGTACAGGAAAGCCACTTGAATCTGATTATGCTTGTTACACCATCCACAATAGACACAGAGGCAAGGTTTACGTCTGGAATCAAATGACCAGGGCAGTGCAATGTCCAGAGGGGTTGTCAATAAAGAACACACATGAGAACCTAAGATGGACACAAAAGCGCTGGAGTAACTCAGCAGGTCAGACAGCATCTCTGGAGAAAAAAGATGGGCGACACTTCGTGTCAGAACCCTTCTTCAGACTGAAAGGAGAGAGGAGGGGAACTGGAACATACATCAGGACCTACATCAGTGCGAGGGTGGGGCTCAACAGCACGCAGGGGAAAGGTGTACGTGGTTAGATGGTGTCATCAGAGAAGGTACTGGCTCTCAGGTGGGGTTTCAACGAGGGAGCAGGGCAGTCAGGCAACACCAGAGACCACTTCCATTCAGTCAACACCCAGACATGGCCATTCATCGCTTGCACTGATCTTACCGGCTTCCAAATAATGGGCATCCTTTAGTTTAGTTGAGAGATACAGCACGGAAACAGGCCATTCGGCCCACCGGGTCCGCGCCGACCAGCGATCCCCGCACACTTACACTATCCTGCACGCACTAGGGACAATTTACAATTAAACCAAGCCAATCAACCTACACATCTTTTGAGCGTGGGAGGAAATCGGAGAAATCCCACGCAGGTCACGGGGAGAATGTACAAATTGCGTACGGACAGCACCCGTAGTCAGGATGGAACCCGGGTCTCTGGCGCCGTGAGGCAGTAACTCTACCGCTGCACCGCCTCCTCCGTCTATCCACACCCTTTACAATCCAGTCGCCTATTCTGAGTGCTTTGTCCACCTGTGTTCTCTACCACCAGCTCTTTCATCACTCTGCCTCTCAAGGTACTAATTTGTTGCTGGCACGTGGCCCATGGGTATTGAGTAACCTTGATCCTAACAGAGAGCGTCACAGCTTAGCCGAGACTGCCTCAGCTCCACATTCTCTCACTAATGCTCCCAGTTAAAAGGGAGAGGCATGTGGCACCAGTCAACAGTCGGGTCCACATCTGATTTTTCCATCTCGACACAACATCAACAAGTCCCAGTGCTGCAAACAATGCGCGTCTAACTCACGCCCCAAGTCTAGACTGGCCGATGCAATCAATCGCAAGGAAGGATCACTGGACAAACATCGCGATAGAGGTCATCTTCGTGCTTTTAGTTCAGGGCACTCGGCCAAACAAAACAGCAGTCAGAGAAGCTCAATGTGTCCAGGGGCTACTGGTTTCAACATTCACGTTAACCTGGCTACGCCAATCTGCACAACCAAATTGAAATAGAAGAAAATGAGACCCAGATGTAGTTGCTTTTTAAAGAGGAGAGCGGAGAGAAAGGCAAGAGGACAGAAGGCTACAATATTTGGGAACGGGAACACACACACAACTTGCAAGGGGTCTGCTGGCATCAAAGGTGATTTTGGCATTTATACTGTATGCTTGGTTCCCAACACTGACAATGGTTCTCCAGTCGGCAGTCCAGATTAAACAAGTCCACACAGCATAGTCCTGTATCTCCATTTTCTGTCACAATGGTCAACATGAGCCAACTGGGCTTGGGCGGGTACGCAGGGGGGGGGGGGGGGGGGGGAAGAGCGAAGCGAGGGGGTGGGCTGGGGATGGCACTTGTGTATCTGCCCACCTCTCTCTCTCTCTCTCTCTCTCTCTCTCTCTCTCTCTCTCTCTCTCTAGGAAGACCAACAGGCAATCTGCAAACAGCGAGCTCTCGGCAGCAGCAGCAGCAGCAGGTGGAATTATTTTCGAGGCTGATCAACAATGTGCTTTCGGGAAAGCAAAGAAGGTTGCCCTAAGGATGCTGCAGTCTGTCATTTTAAGTCCATCAAAGCAGCGAACAGCGGAAGAAGCTGCTTTTCTTTGATTGGTTCTTGGCGGTGATTTTAACCTGTCCCCCGCCTCCAGGAGAGCTGTTTTCATTCTAGAAACAGAAATGTATTGTTACAAACGTCCAAAGACAGACTGGTAAACAGCATTCATAAGATTTGAAGACGTTAAAGATGCAGCGGGGAAACAGGCCCTTCTGCCCATCAAGTCCGCGCCACCCAGCGATCGCCCCGTACACTAACACTGTCCCACACACCGGCGACAATTTTATAACTTACCAAAGACAATTGACCTACAAACCTGCACGTTTTTGGAGGGTGAGAAGAAACTGGAGCACCCGGAGAAAACCCACGCGGTCACGGGGAGAACGTACAAACTCCGTACAGACAGCACCCGTGGTCAGGATTGAACCCAGTCTCTGGCGATGCAAAGCAGCAACTCTACCGCTGTGCCCTTAATTTGTCTTATCACACTGCTGCTGCATATCCCAAAACCCTGAACCTTCTCAAGGCCATCCCTGTGACATTTCAGTCACTTAGATTAAGAAATGATTGCCAACCAGATTTACTCTCTTGCCCATTGTTCCGTTGGTGCAGGGTGGAACGAATGGGCAATTGAAGAAAATGAAACCAGGATGTTGCCAGGACTAGAGGTTTACGAGGATGTTGCCAGGACTAGAGGGTCTGAGCTACACGTACAGAATAGGTTTAGGCTGGGACTCTATTCCTTGGAGCGCAGGAGGATGAGGGGTGATGGCACGGTGGCGCAGTGGTAGAGTTGCTGCCTTACAGCGAATGCAGCGCCGGAGACGCAGGTTCGATCCTGACTACGGGCGCCGTCTGTACGGAGTTTGTACGTTCTCCCCGTGACTTGCGTGGGTTTTCTCCGAGATCTTCGGTTTCCTCCCACACTCCAAAGACGTACAGGTTTGTAGGTTAATTGACTGGGTAAATGTAAAAATTGTCCCTAGTGGGTGTAGGATAGTGTTAATGTGCGGGGATCGCTGGGCGGCGCGGACTCGGTGGGCCGAAGGGCCTGTTTCCGCGTTGTATCTCTAAATCTAAAAATCTTCTAGAGGTTTATAAAATTATGAGAGGAACAGATCGGGTAGATGCACAGAATCTCCTGCCCAGAGTAGGGGAATCGAGGACCAGAGGACATAGGTTTAAAGTGAAGGGGACAAGATTTAATAGGAATCTGAGGGGTAACTTTTTCACACAAAGGGCGGTGGGTGTATGGAACGAGCTGCCAGAGGAGGTAGTTGAGGCTGGGACTATCCCAACATGTAAGAAACAGTTAGACAGGTACATGGATAGGACAGGTTTGGAGGGATATGGACCAAGCGCAGGCAGGTGGGACTAGTGTAGCTGGGACATGTTGGCCGGTGTGGGCAAGTTGGGCCGAAGGGCCTGTTTCCACACTGTTTCACTCTATACAACTCTAAACAAATGATTTTGGGAATCACAAATGCACAAGTCCATTACAGAGATTTTCCTGAAAAGTTGTCAAATGGTTTACAATGCAACAGGGTGAGGGATCAGTGGCCTTGCCCCCCACTTGGCAAATCCACAGGCAACCATTCAAACATCAGACGATCCTTTTTCCGGGAAGCACAAAATCTACTTAGTACAAGTTGGATTACTGCAGCGTTTAAGTTTAATTATAGGATTTCTGATGAAGCACAATTCCAACAAAGCTTTGCCCACATTGTTTTCTCTAGCATGCACAAGGATATTTGTAAATGGCAGTCTAATTTAAACCAGAGTTGAATAACTTTGAAAGGCAGCATGGTGGCGCAGTGGTAGAGTTGCTGCCTTACAGCGCCAGAGACCCGGGCTAGATTCTGACTACTGGTGCTGTTTGCATGGAGTTTGTATGTTCGGCCCAACTTTCGGCTAGCTACACTAATCCTACCTGCCCGCACTTGGTCCATATCCCTCCAAACCTGTCCTATCCTTTGTACCTGTCTGACTGTTTCTTAAATGGTGGGATAGTATGACTAGGACTCTTAATGATCTCAACATTGAGAACACTTCTCTATTAAGAGCTTGGCATGATGCCAACTCACGAATGAGATTTACCAGTCTGACATTTCCTCGTAGCTCACTACACGCGAGTGGGACTGTTGAACACGGCTACATGGCATTAGATGAAGGGAGGGATCCTGCCCTGTGTGGCTACCCTGCATAAACAATAGTGCAAGGATTCATCCTAGCACCACCAGTACTTACGGTTGCCAACTATCTCACTCCAAAATACAGGACAAGGTGACGTCACCGCCCCATGTGACCTCACCCAGCCAGCGGCCACGTGCTTCTGCTCCACCAATGGCGGCCGCCCGGGCCAGGAGATGGGTTGCTACACAACCTCCATTAAGCGAACACACTCTGTTAGCCTACACTGTCAGGGGGTATGGGGAGAAGGCAGGAACGGGGTACTGATTGAGAATGATCAGCCATGATCACATTGAATGGCGGTGCTGGCTCGAAGGGCCGAATGGCCTCCTCCTGCACCTATTGTCTATTGTCCCGGCCGACAGCGGCCGCCATTGGTGGAGCGGGCCCAATACGTGCGTGACAAGGGCAGTCCCTTGTTGGGACAGACTAATTGAGCCCAAAATACGGGATGTCCCGGATAATGCGGGACAGTTGGCAACCCTACCCATACTTTACCTGAGCTTTCACAGTTTGTGAGTTGCTTTTCTGGTACACAACAGTAAAAAGGTAGAAGCCTGTTCTATACAATCCACAATGCCATGATTGTTTCCTTTGGTGTCACCCAGCACTGGAGTATGAAGGCCTGAAAGTCTCACGCTGCCATGTTACAGCAGAGAAAGATCCCAGGAATGAGTGGGTTAACATACGTACGGTGACCGTTTGTGGGCACTGGGCCTGCACTCGCTGGAGTTTAGAAGAATGAGGGGGGACCTCATTGAAACGTACAGAATAGTGAAAGGCTTGGATAGAGTGGATGTGGAGAGGATGTTTCCACAAGTGGGAGAGTCTAGAACGACAGGTCATAGCCTCAGAAGGCGGCACGGTGGCACAGCGGTAGAGTTGCTGCCTTACAGCGAATGCAGCGCCGGAGACTCAGGTTCGATCCCGACTACGGGCGCCGTCTGTACGGAGTTTGTACGTTCTCCCCGTGACCTGCGTGGGTTTTCTCTGAGATCTTCGGTTTCCTCCCACACTCCAAAGACGTGCAGGTTTGTAGGTTAATTGACTGGGTAATATGTAAAAAATTGTCCCTAGTGTGTCTAGGATAGTGTTAATGTGTGGGGATCGCTGGGCGGCGCGGACTCGGTGGGCCGAAGGGCCTGTTTCCGTGCTGTATCTCTAAATCTAAAAAAATTAAAGGGGGTACCTTTAGGAAGGAGATGAGGAAGAATTATTTAGTCAGAGGGTGGTGGAACTATGGAATTCAATGTCACAGAAGGCTGTGGAGGCCAAGCCAATGGATATTTTTTACAGCAGAGATAGATTCTTGATTAGTGCGGGTGTCAGGGGTTGTGGGGAGAAGGCAGGAGAATGGGGTTAGTAGGGAGAGTTGGATCAGCCTTGATTGAACGGATGGACCGAATGGCCTAATTCTGCTCCTATCACTTATGACTAATTTGAGAAAGGACATCCTTGCTATTGAGGCAGTGCAACGTAGGTTCACGAGGTTAATCCCCGGGATGGCGGGACTGTCATATGGGGAAAGATTGGAAAGAATGGAATTTAGAAGGATGAGAGGGGATCTTATAGAAAAGTATTAAATTATAAAAGGAGATGCAGATGCAGATACAAGCCAGATGCAGGAAAAATGTTCCCAATGTTGGGGGAGTCCAGAACCAGGGGCCACAGTCTAAGAATAAGGGGTAGGCCATTTAAAACTGAGATGAGAAAATACTTTTTCACCCAGAGAGTTGTGAATTTGTGGAATTCTCTGCCACAGAGGGCAGTGGAGGATATTCACTGGATGAATTTAAAGGAGAGTTAGATAGAGCTCTAGGGGCTAGTGGAATCAAGGGATATGGGGAGAAGGCAGGCACGGCCTACTGATTGTGGATGATCAGCCATGATCACAATGAATGGCGGTACTGGCTCAAAGGGCCAAATGGCCTCCTCCTGCACCTATTTTCAATGTTTCTCTGTTTCTATGACCTTATGGGCAGTCAGGAAGAGTAGGTAGAAGGGGCCGTTAAGCTTGTCAAGCACTCCCAGAAGAAACACCTCTCAGCATTTCTTAAGACAATAACTGCAGATGCTGGTACAAATCGAAGGTGCTGGAGTAACTCAGCAGGTCAGGCAGCATCTCAGGAGAGAAGATGGCTGAGCACCACATTTCTACAAGAGCATCTTACACCCCCAGAAACATTTACGTACCATTTTCCTGTTGAGCTTTGTCATGATATCTCGTGCAAGTGTGATAAATGCCTGCAACAAAAGAAACAAGCGACTGTGGTTATCATGCACCTGTGCGTTTTGAAATGGAGCCACTTTTAGTATGAACCCCAACTCCAAAATAGATACAGCTTCCTGACTGATTAAAGATTGCAATGCAACCTCTGCAAGGTTGCCTGCCTGCACACAAGCACAAATATCACGCACAGTTTCATCGGTGGTCAACTTCATGTGTGCACTGTTCCCTTTGACAGCATCACTTCCTGAAACGTCTTGACGGGAACACTCCACTCTAACGTGCAAGTCATTTAGAGAAATCACTATATATAAGAAAATAACTGCAGATGCTGGTACAAATGGAAGGTATTTATTCACAAAATGCTGGAGTAACTCAGCAGGTCATGCAGCATCTCGGGAGAGAAGGAATGGGTGACGTTTCGGGTCGAGACCCTTCTTCAGTCTGAAGAAGGGTCTCGACCCGAAACGTCACCCATTCCTTCTCTCCCGAGATGCTGCCTGACCTGCTGAGTTACTCCAGCATTTTGTGAGAGAAATCACTTTTATATGCAAGCACAAAGCTGAAAACACTGAAGGCTTTCACCTTCCAGAATCCCAACCAATTTTACCCAAAGATTCCAAACGTTGGCATTTCCGAAGAAAAACAAAAGATGAGAATAATCTTGATTTAAAAAAAAAAATCAAGTCACACACACTAGTATGAAGAATAAGTGTTCATAAGTGATAGGAACAGAATTAGGCCATTCGGCCCATCAAGTCTACTCCGCCATTCAAAGAATCCCCCATTCAAGGATCTAAGAATAAAGGGGAGGCCATTTAAAACTGAGGCAAGAAGAAACTTTTTCACCCAGAGAGTTGTGAATTTGTGGAATTCTCTGCCACAGAGGGCAGTGGAGGCCAAATCACTGAATGAATTTAAAAGAGCTCTAGGGGCTAGTGGAATCAAGGGATATGGGGAGAAGGCAGGCACAGGTTACTGATTGTACATGATCAGCCATGACCACAATGAATGGCGGTGCTGGCTTGAAGGGCCAAATGGCCTCCTCCTGCACCTATTTTCTATGTTAATCATGGCTGATCTATCTTTCCCTCTCAACTCCATTCTCCTGCCTTCTCCCCATAACTCCTGACACCTGTACTAATCAAGAGCTAATATTTTTAGATTTTTAGATTTAGAGATACAGCGCAGAAACAGGCCCTACGGCCCACCGAGTCCGCGCCGCCCAGCGATCCCCGCACATTAACACTATCCTACACACACTAGGGACTATTTTTACATTTACCAAGTCAATTAACCTACAAACCTGTACGTCTTTGGAGTGTGGGAGGAAACCGAAGATCTCGGAGAAAGCCCACGCAGGTCACGGGGAGAACGTACAAACTCCGTACAGACAGCACCCGTAGTCAGGATCGAACCTGAGTCTCCGGCGCTGCATTCGCTGTAAGGCAGCAACTCTACCGCTGTGCCACCATGCCGCATTTAAGGTTGAATATATCACAAAATGCTGGAGTAACTCAGCGGGTCAGGCAGCATCTCTGGAGAGAAGGAATGACGTTTCGGGTCGAGACCCTTCTGCATCAGTCTGAAAATGGGTCTCGACCTGAAATGTCACCCATTCCTTCGCTCCTGAGGTGCTGCCTGACCCGCTGAGTTACTCCAGCATTTTGTGATACCTTCGATTTGTACCGGCATCTGCAGTTATTTTCCTGCACAATATTTAAGGTTGATAGACATTGATGCTGCCTGCCTGACCCACAGAGGTACTCCATCTCTGTGTCTATCTTCGGTTTAAAGCAGCAACCATTAAACCTGCAGTTCCTTCCTACACGTAGTATTTGCCAACTTTTCCCCAGTTGTTCTGATGCAAGGCAACTGACCTGAAACACTAGGTGGTGTCTTTTCAAAGGCTTTCTGATCTGCAAAGTACAGCCAACATTTTGTTTCCATTTCACATTTTCAACTTCCACCATATTTTGCTTGTGTGTCATTTTGGTTTTCAGAGGTCATTGGGTACAGCTATATTTCAAACTGAGGGTTGCAAATTTTACTTGTATACAACCCGGAGCTGAAGTGTGATTCCATCAACGTCACCCATCCCTTCTCTCCAGAGAGGCTGCCTGACCCGCTGAGTTACTCCAGCACTTTGTGTCTACCATCATCTTTCACGATGAGTACTCTGTTCCAGATTAGATTTCCTACCTGACAGTTATAGAAACTAAACTTGCAGCTATAGACACTTAAACTGGAGCAAAAAAATATTTTTTAATGTTCTCAAAGACGATTAATTTAAAATGTGCTGCATATAATTTATGTTGGGTGGCATAGTGACACAGCTGCCTCATAGCCCCGGAGAACCTCGTTCGACCCCAACCTCAGGTGCAGTCACAAGCTCAAGTTATAGGAGTAGAATTAGGCCATTCCGCCTATCGAGTCCACTACGCCATTCAATCCTGGCCGATTTCTGCCTCCTAATCCCATTTTCCTGCCTTCTCCCCATAAGGCAAGAATTTGTCTATCTCTGCCTTAAAAATATCCACTGACTTGGCCCCCACAGACCTCTGTGGCAATGAGTTTCGCAGATGAACTACTCTCCCACATAGGAGATTGGTGGGCAAAATTAGAGCACATGGTATTGGAGGTAGGGTACTGACATGGATAGAAAGTTGGTTGACAGACAGAAAGCAAAGAGTGGGGATAAATGGGTCCCTTTCAGAATGGCAGGCAGTGACTAGTGGGGTACCGCAAGGCTCGGTGTTGGGACCGCAGCTATTTACAATATACATCAATGACTTGGATGAAGGGATTAAAAGTACCATTAGCAAATTTGCTGATGATACAAAGCTAGGTGGCAGTGTGAACTGTGAGGAAGATGCTATGAGGTTGCAGGGTGACTTGGACAGGTTGTGTGAGTGGGCGGATGCATGGCAGATGCAGTTTAATGTGGATAAGTGTGAGGTTATCCACTTTGGTGGTAAGAATAGGAAGGCAGATTATTATTTGAATGGTGTCAAGTTAGGAAAAGGGGACGTACAACGTGATCTGGGTGTCTTAGTGCATCAGTCACTGAAAGGAAGCATGCAGGTACAGCAGGCAGTGAAGAAAGCCAATGGAATGTTGGCATTCATAACAAAAGGAGTTGAGTATTGGAGCAAAGAGGTCCTTCTGCAGTTGTACAGGGCCCTAGTGAGACCGCACCTGGAGTACTATGTGCAGTTTTGGTCTCCAAATTTGAGGAAGGATATTCTTGCTATTGAGGGTGTGCAGCGTAGGTTTACTAGGTTAATTCCCGGAATGGCGGGACTGCCATATGTTGAAAGACTAGAGCGACTAGGTTTGTATACACTGGAATTTAGAAGGATGAGAGGGGATCTTATTGAAACGTATAAGATTATTAAGGGGATGGACATGTTAGAGGCAGGAAACATGTTCCCAATGTTGGGGGAGTCCAGAACCAGGGGCCACAGTTTAAGAATAAGGGGTAGGCCATTTAGAACAGAGATGAGGAAAAACTTTTTTAGTCAGAGAGTTGTGAATCTGTGGAATTCTCTGCCTCGGAGGGCAGTGAAGGCCAATTCTCTGAATACATTCAAGAGAGAGCTAGATAGAGCTCTTAAGGATAGTGGAGTCAGGGGGTATGGGGAGAAATCAGGAACGGGGTACTGATTGAGAATGATCAGCCATGATCACATTGAATGGCGGTGCTGGCTCGAAGGGCCGAATGGCCTACTCCTGCACCTATTGTCTATTGTCTCCGATTAAAGAAAGTCGGCCCGCTGCGGACCTTTCACCGTCTGGCGCGGCATGGAACGTGGCAACTACAACAGCCTGACCACGGGAGAAGACAGCAGGGGAAGAGAAAAGACATCCTGGCCTTCCATCACAGTGAGGAGGTGACTGGAGGAGACTCACTGTGATGGATGTTTCTTTTTGTTTGGTGTTGGTTTGTGATTGTGTGTGTTATTGCTTATTTTTATTGCTCTTGTTGTTGGACTGTGGGTAATCTTTCATTTCACTGCACATTTATGTGTATGTGACAAATACAATTGACCATTCCTCCTCGCCTCCTTTCTAAAAGAGCGCCCTTCAATTCTGAGGCTGTGACCTCTGGTCCTGGACTCTCCCACCAATGGAAATATCCTCTCCACATCCACTCTGTCTATGCCTTTCATTATTCTGTAAGTTTCAATGAGGTTCCCCCTCAACCTTCTAAACTTCAGCAAGGTACAAACTCCGTACAGACAGCACCCGTAGTCAGGATGGAACCCGGGTCTCTGGTGCTGTAAGGCAGCAACTCTACTGCTGTGCCACCATGTCTCCCTGTTATTGGCAAGACTAGCCATTAATCTGAACCTCAATTGCTGGGCTATTTCAGGCTCAGTTAACAGTCAAGCATACTGCTGTGGGTCTTGAGTCACAAGGACAAAACCAGATTCAAGAAGGATATCTGTCCTCAAATACATGAATGAACCAGCAACTGCTAGCTTCAGTCAAAAGCAAACTGTTTGAGGAACTCAGCTAATCACAGATAGCTACATGCATTTTATCCTCAATAAAGCGGATCCCCAATATAGAAGGGATCTTAGAGACATATAAAATTATGAAAGGACTGGAAGCTAGCCGTAGCAGCTGCGGCATACCTGCAGTCCATCTGTCTTTGTGTTTTTATGTTGTTTTTTTGTCTTGATTGTAGTGTAATGTGATGTGGTTTTTTGGTGTTGTGTACTATGGGGGGGACGGGAACTGTAAATGTAAAACTGTCTCTTCCCAGCGGAGACGCGACCTTCTGGGCCGTGTCTCCGTTCCCGCTGCGGCCTACCATCGGCCATGGACCTGGAGCTGGCGGCCTCCAGCTGGGACTCGCCTGTGGAGGCTCCGGCTGCGTGGACGTCGGAAGCTTGCAGCCCCCTGGGTGGGGGCCGACATCGGGAGCTCCGGCAGCGGCAGCATCTTCGCCCGTGCTTGGGTCGGCCCGCTGCGGATCTTTCACCGTCCGGCACGGCCTGGAACGTGGCAACTTCAACAGCCTGACCGCGGGAGAAGACGGCAGGGGAAGAGGAAAGACATTCTGGCCTTCCATCACAGTGAGGAGGTGACTGGAGGAGACTCACTGAGATGGATGTTTCTTTTTGTTTCTTTCTATTTGGTGTTGGTTTATGATTGTGTGTGGTGTTATTGCTTATTTTTATTGCTCTTATTGTTGGACTGTGGGTAATCTTTCACTTCATTGCACATTTATGTGTATGTGACAAATAAACTTGACTATTGACAATGTTGGGGGAGTCCAGAACCAGGGGCCACAGTCTTAGAATAAAGGGGAGGCCATTTAAAACTGAGGTGAAAAGGAACTTTTTCATCCAGAGAGTTGTGAATTTGTGGAATTCTCTGCCACAGAGGGCAGTGGAGGCCAATTCACTGGATGAATTTAAAAGAGAGTTAGATAGAGCTCTAGGAGCTAGGGATATAGGGAGAAGGCAGGCACGAGCTACTGATTGTGGATGATCAGCCATGATCACAATGGATGGCGTTGCTGGCTCAAAGGGCCGAATGGCCTCCTCCTGCACCTATGTTCTGTGTTTCTACGTTTCTAAAGATATTTGTGTCTCATGGTCCCCAACGCTGTATCATAATCATGATGCTATCATCGTCTCATGGCGCATATATAGAACTGGAGGTTGACAAAAAAATGGAGTCATAACATCACACATAGCCAGATTTCTCCCGAAAGAAATTGTTGAAATAACCAACAAGTTTTCAGACGAACACAAACCTCCGCAGTCATTGCACAAATGTCCCCGACTCCACAAGTGAATATGAATTTGCCCAGCTGCCTCAGGTAAGCAGTTTGGTAAATCAACCAATGTTCCATTACATCCATCTGCTGCTTACTTATCTGCCCTATATTTCAAAGGAGTTCACCCAATACTCAATAACTTGTCCACTTCAATGATACCTCTTCTATTTGTCATTCACTGTCTCCTACCTTGGTGCAGACACTATGAAGTCCTTTCCTTTCCTATCCCTTTCTCTATCTGAAAACGTCACCGGCTCTAATTTTTCGGATGAAAGATCAGCATGAACTGCTTCATTGTTTCACCACCTGCAGATGCTGCCTGTCCAGGCAGAAATAATGAGCAGTTCATGCTGATCTTTCATCAAAACTACTCGAGACGGTGAGGTTTTCAGACAGAGAAAGAGGAGGACATCATAGTGTCCATAAATATTTGTTCTAATTTCAGAATTTTTGTAACAAACTCATTTTCAATCTAAATTGGAACGTAGAACAGTGCAACACAGAAACAGGTCCATCATGCCCATGCCAAATAGGATGCTAAATTAAACATTGGCTTTAATCTTGCCCCCCTGATATTAAAGCTAAGCCCTCTAATGCATAAAGATAGGCACAAAAAGCTGGAGTAACTCAGCAGCTCAGGCAGAATCTCTGGAGAAAAGGAATCGGTGATGTTTCGAGTCACCCATTCCTTCTCTCCAGAGATGCTGTCTGTCCCACTGAGTCACTCCAGCTTTTTGTGTCTATCTTCGGTTTAAACCAGCATCATCTGCAGTTCCTTCATACACTCCTAGTACTTGACATTGCTATCCTGGGGAGAAGATGTGTACCCACTCAGTGGTTACCAAGATAGACATAAGTTTGCAATTTGTTTTCCCTACACAGTGGTTAGCAAGTTCAGGCTACACAATAAACAAATACATTTACTTGTACATTAAATCAGTGTGCACAAATTTCCCCTGGTTTCTTACCTCTTCAACGTTTATGCTGGATTTCGCACTGGTTTCCAGGAACTTAATCCCATAATCTATCGCTAACTATTGGGAAAAAGTAACAATAAGCATTAGTCAAAAGAAAAATACACCTGAACAATTAGTCTTAAAAAAAGGGAACCATTTTTGCTGCCTTACCTTCTCCCCTCGCTCTTTAGACACCTGCCTTTTCTCATTCATGTCACACTTGTTTCCCAGGATCATCCTTTCCACATCTGAAGACGCATGCTGGAAAATAAAGATCAATTACTCCAGCATTTTGTATCCCGCCGAGTTACTCCAGCATTTCGTGTCATGCTGCCTGACCCGCTGAGTTTCTCCAGCATTTTGAGTCATTTTGAGTAGGCTATTTAGAACGGAGATGAGGATGAACTTTTTCAGTCAGAGAGTGGTGAAGGTGTGGAATTCTCTGCCTCAGAAGGCAGTGGAGGCCAGTTCGTTGGATGCTTTCAAGAGAGAGATGGATAGAGAGAGCTCTTAAGGATAGCGGAGTGAGGGGGTATGGGGAGAAGGCAGGAACGGGGTACTGATTGAGAGTGATCAGCCATGATCGCATTGAATGGCGGTGCTGGCTCGAAGGGCTGAATGGCCTCCTCCTGCACCTATTGTCTATTGTCTATTGTCTATTGCTGCCTGACCAGCCGAGTTACTCCAGCATTTTGTGTCAACCTTCGATTTAAACCAGCATCTGCATTTTTTCCCCCCTACATAAATGATTGTTTGTTGGGACTGAATAAATTAACTGCATCCATTTCAAACCTTTTGGGATTCATACCTGTTCAGTACTGCCTTCAACCACTGAAGGTCACCTCACCTACTGTCTCCTTTCTCTGTTCATTTATTTATTTACTTATTTATCTATTTATTAATTTCCCTATGTTCTCAAAATCTCTGTAAAGCGTCTTTGAGTATATGAAAAGCGCTATATAAATAAAATGTATTATTATTATTATTATTATACCTGAATAAGAGTATATTTTAGCAACCTTATTGTTCAGCTTTCCATCTCGGAATACAATGACTTGAAAGCATAAGAAAATAACTGCAGATGCTGGTACAAATGGAAGGTATTTATTCACACCCTGTCTGAAGAAGGGTCTCGACCCGAAACGTCACCCATTCCTTCTCTCCCGAGATGCTGCCTGACCTGCTGAGTTACTCCAGCATTTTGTGAATAAATACTTTCAAATTGAAACCATTGCTGTATTGTTATCATTGTGCTATTATTGTTTTGCGTGTGTGCCTGTGTATATGTACGAGCGCTTCTGTGTGCACGCGTGTGTATATGTACGAGCGCTTCTGCGTGCACGCGTGTGTATAGGTACGTGCTTCTGTGTGCGCGCGTGTGTATAGGTACGTGCTTCTGTGTGCGCGCGTGTGTATAGGTACGTGCTTCTGTGTGCGCGCGTGTGTATAGGTACGTGCTTCTGTGTGCGCGCGTGCATGTGTATATATACACACTGGATTTTTTTTCTTGTTTATTATATTGTTGACAGTGCACCATGTTTACATATTCTGTTGTGCTGCTGCAAGTGAGAATTTCATGGTTCTATCTGGGACACGTGACAATAAAATACCCTTGATCGGCGCCCCACAAAAACCCAGCAAAAGAAATGGCTCAGCACACCGATACAAACCGTAGTGATGGCCGCAGAAGGCAATTTTCAATGAAGCAGCAATGACCTGTGAAATGAGGTCTGTGACACCTCGGACTTCCACAGAACACAGAACGTAGAAAATAATAGTTAGACACAAAATGCTGGAGTAACTCAGGCAGCTTCTTTGGAGAGAAGGAATGGGTGACGTTTCGGGTCGAGACCCTTCTTCAGACTGATGTCAGGGGAGGGGGCGGGACCCGCCCCCTCCCCTGACATCAGTCTGAAGAAGGGTCTCGACCCGAAACGTCACCCATTCCTTCTCTTACCCCCTCCCCTGACATCAGTCTGAAGAAGGGTCTCGACCCGAAACGTCACCCATTCCTTCTCTTATCCCCTCCCCTGACATCAGTCTGAAGAAGGGCCTCAACCCGAAACGTCACCCATTCCTTCTCTCCAAAGATGCTGCCTGTCCCGCTGAGTTCCTCCAGCATTTCGTGTCTATCTTCGGTTTAAACCAGCATCTGCTGTTCCCTCCTACTTAGAAAACAACGGCACAGGAACAGGCCTATTGGCCCACAGTATCGGTGCCGAATAAACTAATTCCTGCTCTTAAACTAGTCTCATCTGCCTGCACATGATCCGTATCACCGCAACCCCCTGCATTTCCATGTGCCTAACCAAAAGTCTCTTAAATGTAACCATCTGCCTCGAACCCTGGCAACATGCCCCAGGCACCCACCACCCACTGTGTAATAAACTTGCCAAGGGCATCTCCTTTCAACCTTGGCCCTCTCGCCTGAAAGCTATGCCCTCTAGTCTTCGCCATTTCCACCCTGGGAATAATGTTCTGACTTGAATCAAGTTTCCTCATTGTCACTGCAGTGTTGCTTAACAACGAAACTCCGGCGCACACTGCCTGAGCAGAGCTCAAATGTACACGGTAAAAAATAACAATAAAATAACAGTCAGAGTGAGAAAAATAAAAACTATTCATATACTCACGTGCACACACTGTGACACGCACGCACACTCGCACACACACACACAGATTCACACACGCATACACATTATAGAAACATAGAAAATATGTGCAGGAGTAGGCCATTCGGCCCTTCGAGCCTGCACCGCCATTCAATATGATCATGGCTGATCATCCAACTCAGTATCCTGTACCTGCCTCCTCTCCATACCCCCTGATCCCTTTAGCCACAAGGGCCACATCTAACTCCCTCTTAAATATAGCCAATGAACTGGCCTCAACTACCTTCTGTGGCAGAGAATTCCACAGATTCACCACTCTCTGTGTGAAAAAAAACTTTCTCATCTCGGTCCTAAAAGACTTCCCCCTTATCCTTAAACTGTGACCCCTTGTTCTGGACTTCCCCAACATCGGGAACAATCTTCCTGCATCTAGCCTGTCCAACCCCTTAAGAATTTTGTAAGTTTCTATAAGATCCCCCCTACGTATGCCTATGTATGCACCCTTATCAGAATATAAGATATTGCACAGAATTGTATTATAAAAATAAATATTATAAATGAATATATCAGCATTGCACAGAGCGGCATTGCACAATACTATCAGTATTGTACAGTATAAATATTGTCAATGGGGGGTATCGCAAAATGCTGGAGTAACTCAGCGGGTCAGGCAGCATCTCTGGTGAGAAGGAATGGGTGACGTTTTGGGTCGAGACCCTTCTTCAGACTAGGTGGCCCTAGCTACTCCCACCCATACATAGGTCTAAACAAAACCTCTACGATCTTGTCAATGGGGGGTGTGCTTTCAGTGCAGAGTTCAGTGTGGTGATGGCCTTAGGGTAGAAGCTGTTTGTCAGTCTTGTGGTGTGTGCTGTGATGGACCTAGACAATAGACAATAGGTGCAGGAGTAGGCCATTCGGTCCTTCGAGCCAGCACCGCCATTTAATGTGATCATGGCTGATCATTCTCAATCAGTACCCCGTTCCTGTCTTCTCTCCATACCCCCTGACTCCGCTATCCTTAAGAGCTCTATCCGGCACTCTCTTGAATGCATTCAGAGAACTGGCCTCCACTGCCTTCTGAGGCAGAGAATTCCACAGATTTACAACTCTCTGTGCGCCAGGCAGCATCTCTGGAGAGAAGGAATGGGTGACGTGTCGGGTCGAGACCCGAAAATCCATCCATTCCTTCTCTCCTGGGATGCTGCCTGGCCCGCTGAGTTACTCCAGCATTTTGTGTCTACCTTTGATTTACACCAGCATCTGCAGTTTTTTTCCTACTTATAATCCATATTGTTATTTAAATTGGAATCTCTCTTCCAACTCTGGGCAAGAACAGTGAGCAAATAAAAAGCTTTTTTTTTCGTGAATGTGTCCCTTTGTTTTGTTGTTGGTAACAGAGATGTTAGCCAATGCATAGTATAAATACTTCTTTGTGACCCATTGAACTCTGATATTCAAAATGTGGACAGAAAACCAACAGTAAAAACCACTTGGTGCAGATTGCAATGAGCGACTCCAGAATAAATGCCTCTGCTCTGTTTAAAACTCTAAAGACTGAATTTAATTTATCTGAAACAAAAATTATAAGAAAATAACTGCAGATGCTGATACAAATCGAAGGTATTTCATATCATATCATATATATACAGCCGGAAACAGGCCTTTTCGGCCCTCCAAGTCCGTGCCGCCCAGCGATCCCCGTACATTAACACTATCCTACACCCAATTTATTCACAAAATGCTGGAGTAACTCAGCTGGTCAGGCAGCATCTCAGGAGAGAAGGAATGGGCGACGTTTCGGGTCGAGACCCTTCTTCAGACTGATGTCAGGGGGGCGGGACAAAGGACAAAGTTGAAGTGCTCAGCCACCAGCAACTCCCGGTGGCCGAGCACTTCAACTCCCCCTTCCACTCCCAGTCTGACCTTTCTGTCATGGGCCTCCTCCAGTGCCATAGTGAGGGCCACCGGAAATTTGAGAAACAGCACCTCATATTTCACCCAGTGAAATAGTGCAGCCCAGTGGTATGAACATTGACTTCTCCAACTTTAGATAGTTCCTCTGTCCCTCTCTTCCCCTCTCCCTTCCCAGATCTCCCTCTATCTTCCTGTCTCCATCTATATCCTTCCTTTGTCCCGCCCCCCTGACATCAGTCTGAAGAAGGGTCTCGACCCGAAACGTCGCCCATTCCTTCTCTCCTGAGATGCTGCCTGACCTGCTGAGTTACTCCAGCATTTTGTGAAAAAAAATTAGATCAGAGCAATCAACTACTAACTGGTGATAGACACAAAATGCTGGAGTAACTCAGCAGGACAGGCAGCATCTCTGGAGAGAAGGAATGGGTGACGTTTCGGGTCGGGACCCTTCTTCGGACTGATGTCAGGGGAGAGGAAGATACATAGATAAGGAAGTGTAAGGTGCAAATCCAGGACAAAGGGGATGGAGATCAAGGAAAATGTAGAATAGATCATTGTTGGCTGGGAGAAGGTAACAACAAAGCAAACAGAGATAAAATGTAGTCGGAGACAGTAAGACTGGTCGGAGAACTGGAAAGGAGGAGGGGTGGAGAGAGAGAGAGGGAAAGCAAGGGTTACTTGAAGTTGGAGAAGTCAATGTTTATACCGCTGTCCCAAGTGAAAAATGAGGTGCTGTTCCTCCAATTTGTGCTGGGCCTCACTCTGACAATGGTGGAGGCCCAGGACTGAAAGGTCAGTGTGGGAATGGGAGGGGGAAGGGGAATTAAAGTGTTGAGTAACCGGGAGATCAGGGAGGTTTATGCGGACTGAGCGGAGGTGCTCAGCGAAACGATCCCCGAGCCTGCGCTTGGTCTCAGGACTTGTTCATTACCCTCAGCTTGGGTAACATCTTTGCATCACCTCCCCCATCCTGGCAAGCACCCACAGCAGCACACAGTGGGGGTGGCTATCAGCAGCCCCTAGCAAGCCTCTCGATATTTGAAGATAGACACAAAATGCTGAAGTAACTCCGCGGGACAGGCAGCATCTCTAGAGAGAAGGAATGGGTGCCGTTTCGGGTCGAGACCCTTCCTCAATATTTGGTTGTCTTTACTCCCATTTTGTTTGGTTTGAAGATACAGCGTGGAAACAGGGCCTTTGGTCAACCAGGTCCGCACTGACCAGCGATCCCCACACACTAGCACTATCCCACACATGACAATAGACAATAGGTGCAGGAGGAGGCCATTCGGCCCTTCGAGCCAGCACCGTCATTCAATGTGATCATGGCTGATCATTCTCAATCAGTACCCCGTTCCTGCTTTCTCCCCATACCCCCTGACTCCGCTATCCTTAAGAGCTCTATCTAGCTCTCTCTTGAATGTATTCAGAGAATTGGTCTCCACTGCCTTCTGAGGCAGAGAATTCCACAGATTCACAACTCTCTGACTGAAAAAGTTTTTCCTCATCTCTGTTCTAAATGGCTTACCCCTTATTCTTAAACTGTGGCCCCTGGTTCTGGACTCCCCCAACATTGGGAACATGTTTCCTGCCTCTAACGTGTCCAACCCCTTAATAATCTTATACGTTTCGATAAGATCCCCTCTCATCCTTCTAAATTCCAGTGTATATGCCTAGTCGCTCCAGTCTTTCAACATATGACAGTCCCGCCATTCCGGGAATTAACCTAGTAAACCTACGCTGCACGCCCTCAATAGCAAGAACACGATGGACAATTTACAATCGTGTCAAGTGGATCTGACCCACTGAGTTCTTCCAGTGTTATTTTGTTTGGTGAAGTGGATAGAGAGAAACTCTTCCCATTGGCAGAAATTAAAGTACAAGACACAGATTAAAGGTGAACGGCAAATGAAACAGTAAAAAGGATGTGGTATTTTAAAAACTGCCTTTATTTGGTCTATGATGCATTGTTACTGTAGTATTGGAGGCAGAATCATTTGCAGCGTTAAAAAGGGAACAGGATATGCATGTGAAAGGAAAGAAGTTGCAGAGCTCTTGCGAGACGGAGTTTCTTCCCACAGGCCATCAGGACTGTTAACTCTCATATCACCAGGGACTAATTTAGTTTACTGTATTAATTTATTTTTTGTGTTCATTTTTTTTTTTCTATTCTGTTTTGTAGTTTTAGCACAATCCGCAGGCGTTGCCACTTTCATTTCACTGCACATCTTGTATATTTATGTGACAAATAAACTTGACTTGACTTGTCTGAAGATGGGTCTCGACCCGAAACGTCACCCATTCCTTCTCTCCCAAGATGCTGCCTGACCTGCTGAGTTACTCCAGCATTTTGTGAATAAATTGACTTGACTTGACTTGAGAAAGGTGTGGGAGTGGGACTGAACCAGATTGCTCACACATTCACTATTCTATAGGCAAGAACACAGCACGGATTTGTGAGACACACAAACTGGTCACTGTCGTGATATACCCTGATTTGGCTGGTGCATGCAAGATTTGAGTCCGTAAAGAAAGTTATTGAGAGGCTGAATGGTCCGAGTTTTGAAAGCGTGACAACAAGGTGCACAAAAACCCAAACAAAAAATGATACAAAATGCAAGAGTAACTGAGCAGGTCAGACATGGCCAGACTAAAGAAGGGTCCTGACCCAAAACATAGAAAATAGGTGCAGGAGGAGGCCATTTGGCCCTTCAAGCAAGCACTGCCATTCATTGTGATCATGGCTGATCATCCACAATCAGTAGCCCGTACCTGCCTTCTCCCCATATCCCTTGATTCCACTAGCCCCTAGAGCTCTATCTAACTCTCTCTTAAATTCATCCAGTGAATTGACCTTCACTGCCTCCACATCATTATCCGTGTTCTCTTGGAATGCTGCCTGACCCGCTGGGTTTGTGTCTTTGTTTTGGTAAACCAGCATCTGTCGTTCCTTGTTTCTCCCCTCCTACCCCCATTTCATTGACATTCCTTCTTCTTGCTTCACCATTGTCGTCTCTTCAATCCCATTGTCTCACAAGTTGTCATTTCATCTCTGACCTCAAGTCCAAAACCATCTGTCTAACACAAAGTCCCCTCACCTGCATCCACCCTTTACCTGCCAGGCTTTGTCCTGCCCCTCCTCGCTTCCAGCTCCCCCCTCCCTCCCCCAAAATCATGCTGAAGAAGGGACCCTACCCAATTCGTCACCTATCCATCATCTCTAGGGATGCTGCCTGACCTGCTGGGTTTGTCTCTTATTTTAGTAAACCAGCATCTGCAGTTCCTTGTTTTGGTTCTTGGTCCTCCAAAATATTCCAAATGGAATTTAAACTGGAGGTGGCGGAGTATGGACTTAAGCAAGAAGGGCTTCTTGGAGAAGAAGAGCTGCCTTAAATGTAGTTGCGTCTGGTTGAATAACTATGGCAGGGTGAAGTCTGTTCCATGCTTTAATTGTGCAAGGGAAGAATGAATTGCTATACACATCTGTCTTGATAGCTGGTATCTCAAATTTAATCGAATGCCCTCGTCTACTACTGATAGGCTTGGGTTAGGTGTAGATGTGGTCATCTTTGTCGAGCTGACCATTAAACATTTTGTAAAAACAGGTCAAACGGTTGGTCTTGGAGAGTGTTCCACCCCAATGAATTTAGAAGTTTGGTAACACTCGCTTCTCTCTCAAAGGTATTGGGAACAAAACGAGCTGCTTGTCTTTGGGCTCGTTCAATGGAAGAAATGTTTTTATTTGTGTATGGATCCCATGTATATGGTTTCTACAAACAAGTCTGATAGTTTTTTCTGTCATCAATTTGTCTAACCCTACATTTATGTAATGCTAAAGATAGATTCAGAAGTGCTTTCTACAAGTTACCTGGCCCACTGGAAATCTATAGGCAGCTTACACCCCAGCGGTATGAATATTGACTCCTCTAACTTCAAGTAACCCTTGCTTTCCCTCTCTCTCTCCACCCCCATTTCCTAGTTCTCCGACCAGTCCGACTGATTACATTTTATCTCTGTGTGCTTCGTTGTCACCTTTTCCTAGCGAACTATGATCTATTCTACATGTTCCTTGAGCTACATCTCCTTTGATGTCTCGTCTTCACACCTTACACTTCCTTATCTCTGTGCCTCCCTCTGCCCTGACTCATAGTCTGAAGAAGGGTCTTGACCCGACACGTCACCCATTCCTTCTATCCAGAGATGCGTATTCCATCATTTCGTGTCTATGAACTGGAAAACTATATTGGTTAAAAAAAGGTGTCCAAGTCACGATGCAAAAATCCCAATACCGTGACAAGTGTTTCGTTTATTCTGCAGTCAGCATCTTTGTCATAGGCCTGCCTCTAGCAAGATGCCCAAACATGACATTTTAGCTGATGTTGGCACATTTCCCAAGTTATCAATGTGTGAGACTATTTTTTGATCTTTCAGAATATGAAATTCAAACTATGCCAACAAATAATCATGGAGCAAAGAAAAATACTAATCAAAACAATACTGGTTTTCATTTAAAAAAGTGGTCTAAAAGTTGTATAGGAAAAAAACTGCAGATGCTGGTTAAAATCGAAGGTAGACACAAAATGCTGGAGTAACTCAGCGGGTCAGGCGGCATCTCGGGAGAGAAGTCAAGTCAAGTCAATTTTATTTGTATAGCACATTTAAAAACAACCCACGTTGACCAAAGTGCTGTACATCTGATTAGGTACTAAGGAAAAAAATGAAACATACAGTAGCACGCAAACAGTTCACAGCGCCTCCTCAATGAGCCTCAAACGCTAGGGAGTAGAAATAGGTTTTGAGCCTGGACTTAAAGGAGTCGATGGAGGGGGCAGTTCTGATGGGGAGAGGGATGCTGTTCCACAGTCTAGGAGCTGCAACCGCAAAAGCGAGGACCAAGGGTCTCGACCTGAAATGTCGCCCATTCCTTCTCTCCCGAGATGCTGCCTGACCCGTTGAGTTACTCCAGCATTTTGTGTCCACCTTTAGTCTAAAGGTTGTATGGCAGACCTAGTCAGAACCATCTGAACTACGAACTGAATCATTATAACCAATAAACAGCCCAACAAGTTCATGCTGGTTTAATTTAGTTTAGAGATACAGCGCGGAAACAGGTCCTTCGGCCCACCGAGTCTGTGCCGACCTGCGATCCCTGTACACTAACACTATCCTACACACGCTAGGGACAATTTAACCAAACCAATTAGCATACAAATCTGTACGTTTTTGGAATGTGGGGGGAAACCGGAGCACCCGGAGAAAACCCACGCAGGTCACGGGGAGAACGTACAAACTCAGTACAGACAGGGCGTGCAGCGTAGGTTTACTAGGTTAATTCCCGGAATGGCGGGACTGTCATATATTGAAAGACTGGAGCGACGAGGCTTGTATACACTTGAATTTAGAAGGATGAGAGGGGATCTTATCGAAACATATAAGATTATTAAGGGGTTGGACACGTTAGAGGCAGGAAACATGTTCCCGATGTTGGGGGAGTCCAGAACCAGGGGCCACAGTTTAAGAATAAGGGGTAGGCCATTTAGAACGGAGATGAGGAAAAACTTTTTCAGTCAGAGAGTTGTAAATCTGTGGAATTCACTGCCTCAGAAGGCAGTGGAGGCCAATTCTCTGAATGTATTCAAGAGAGAGCTAGATAGAGCTCTTAAGGATAGCGGAGTCAGGGGGTATGGGGAGAAGGCAGGAACAGGGTACTGATTGAGAATGATCAGCCATGATCACATTGAATGGTGGTGCTGGCTCGAAGGGCTGAATGGCCTCCTCCTGCACCTATTGTCTATTGTTACCCGTAGTCAGGAACGAACCTGGGTCTCTGGCGCTGTGAGGCAGTAGCTCTAGCGCGATGTCACCATGCAGATGCTGGTGTACAAAAAAAGACAAAGTGCTGGAGTAACTCAGCGGGTCAGTCAGCTTCTCTGAGAGCATGGGTAGGTGATGTTTTGAGCCAAAACCATCTGTCTAACACAAAGTCCCCTCACCTGCATCCACCCTTTACCTGCCAGGCTTTGTCCTGCCCCTCCTCGCTTCCAGCTCCCCCCTCCCTCCCCCAAAATCATGCTGAAGAAGGGACCCTACCCAATTCGTCACCTATCCATCATCTCTAGGGATGCTGCCTGACCTGCTGGGTTTGTCTCTTATTTTAGTAAACCAGCATCTGCAGTTCCTTGTTTTGGTTCTTGGTCCTCCAAAATATTCCAAATGGAATTTAAACTGGAGGTGGCGGAGTATGGACTTAAGCAAGAAGGGCTTCTTGGAGAAGAAGAGCTGCCTTAAATGTAGTTGCGTCTGGTTGAATAACTATGGCAGGGTGAAGTCTGTTCCATGCTTTAATTGTGCAAGGGAAGAATGAATTGCTATACACATCTGTCTTGATAGCTGGTATCTCAAATTTAATCGAATGCCCTCGTCTACTACTGATAGGCTTGGGTTAGGTGTAGATGTGGTCATCTTTGTCGAGCTGACCATTAAACATTTTGTAAAAACAGGTCAAACGGTTGGTCTTGGAGAGTGTTCCACCCCAATGAATTTAGAAGTTTGGTAACACTCGCTTCTCTCTCAAAGGTATTGGGAACAAAACGAGCTGCTTGTCTTTGGGCTCGTTCAATGGAAGAAATGTTTTTATTTGTGTATGGATCCCATGTATATGGTTTCTACAAACAAGTCTGATAGTTTTTTCTGTCATCAATTTGTCTAACCCTACATTTATGTAATGCTAAAGATAGATTCAGAAGTGCTTTCTACAAGTTACCTGGCCCACTGGAAATCTATAGGCAGCTTACACCCCAGCGGTATGAATATTGACTCCTCTAACTTCAAGTAACCCTTGCTTTCCCTCTCTCTCTCCACCCCCATTTCCTAGTTCTCCGACCAGTCCGACTGATTACATTTTATCTCTGTGTGCTTCGTTGTCACCTTTTCCTAGCGAACTATGATCTATTCTACATGTTCCTTGAGCTACATCTCCTTTGATGTCTCGTCTTCACACCTTACACTTCCTTATCTCTGTGCCTCCCTCTGCCCTGACTCATAGTCTGAAGAAGGGTCTTGACCCGACACGTCACCCATTCCTTCTATCCAGAGATGCGTATTCCATCATTTCGTGTCTATGAACTGGAAAACTATATTGGTTAAAAAAAGGTGTCCAAGTCACGATGCAAAAATCCCAATACCGTGACAAGTGTTTCGTTTATTCTGCAGTCAGCATCTTTGTCATAGGCCTGCCTCTAGCAAGATGCCCAAACATGACATTTTAGCTGATGTTGGCACATTTCCCAAGTTATCAATGTGTGAGACTATTTTTTGATCTTTCAGAATATGAAATTCAAACTATGCCAACAAATAATCATGGAGCAAAGAAAAATACTAATCAAAACAATACTGGTTTTCATTTAAAAAAGTGGTCTAAAAGTTGTATAGGAAAAAAACTGCAGATGCTGGTTAAAATCGAAGGTAGACACAAAATGCTGGAGTAACTCAGCGGGTCAGGCGGCATCTCGGGAGAGAAGTCAAGTCAAGTCAATTTTATTTGTATAGCACATTTAAAAACAACCCACGTTGACCAAAGTGCTGTACATCTGATTAGGTACTAAGGAAAAAAATGAAACATACAGTAGCACGCAAACAGTTCACAGCGCCTCCTCAATGAGCCTCAAACGCTAGGGAGTAGAAATAGGTTTTGAGCCTGGACTTAAAGGAGTCGATGGAGGGGGCAGTTCTGATGGGGAGAGGGATGCTGTTCCACAGTCTAGGAGCTGCAACCGCAAAAGCGAGGACCAAGGGTCTCGACCTGAAATGTCGCCCATTCCTTCTCTCCCGAGATGCTGCCTGACCCGTTGAGTTACTCCAGCATTTTGTGTCCACCTTTAGTCTAAAGGTTGTATGGCAGACCTAGTCAGAACCATCTGAACTACGAACTGAATCATTATAACCAATAAACAGCCCAACAAGTTCATGCTGGTTTAATTTAGTTTAGAGATACAGCGCGGAAACAGGTCCTTCGGCCCACCGAGTCTGTGCCGACCTGCGATCCCTGTACACTAACACTATCCTACACACGCTAGGGACAATTTAACCAAACCAATTAGCATACAAATCTGTACGTTTTTGGAATGTGGGGGGAAACCGGAGCACCCGGAGAAAACCCACGCAGGTCACGGGGAGAACGTACAAACTCAGTACAGACAGGGCGTGCAGCGTAGGTTTACTAGGTTAATTCCCGGAATGGCGGGACTGTCATATATTGAAAGACTGGAGCGACGAGGCTTGTATACACTTGAATTTAGAAGGATGAGAGGGGATCTTATCGAAACATATAAGATTATTAAGGGGTTGGACACGTTAGAGGCAGGAAACATGTTCCCGATGTTGGGGGAGTCCAGAACCAGGGGCCACAGTTTAAGAATAAGGGGTAGGCCATTTAGAACGGAGATGAGGAAAAACTTTTTCAGTCAGAGAGTTGTAAATCTGTGGAATTCACTGCCTCAGAAGGCAGTGGAGGCCAATTCTCTGAATGTATTCAAGAGAGAGCTAGATAGAGCTCTTAAGGATAGCGGAGTCAGGGGGTATGGGGAGAAGGCAGGAACAGGGTACTGATTGAGAATGATCAGCCATGATCACATTGAATGGTGGTGCTGGCTCGAAGGGCTGAATGGCCTCCTCCTGCACCTATTGTCTATTGTTACCCGTAGTCAGGAACGAACCTGGGTCTCTGGCGCTGTGAGGCAGTAGCTCTAGCGCGATGTCACCATGCAGATGCTGGTGTACAAAAAAAGACAAAGTGCTGGAGTAACTCAGCGGGTCAGTCAGCTTCTCTGAGAGCATGGGTAGGTGATGTTTTGAGTCTGCATCCTTCTTCAGATTGATTGTGTGTTTCTTTGGGGGGGGGGTGGGGGAGCTGGAATAACGAGTTGATACTGTTTTTCTGCACAGCAATGCTGATAGTTCTGTTTAATAATAATAATAATAATAATAATGCATTACATTTATATAGCGCTTTTCAAACACTCAAAGACGCTTTACACTGTTCTTTTCTCATAGTCCTGCAAATGAACTTCCCTCCCCCTGCCACGTTTTCACAAGGCAAGAGGATGTTTACAAGTTATAGTCAAGGTGGAGACAGTTGAGACATTAGAAATATGAAAAAACAGATGGGGAGGGGGGGGGGGGGGAGTGGGTGGGAGATGTCTATCAGTAACATTGAACTTGGAGGAGTTGATAATTTCCAGGATCATACGGGAAGCAGAGGATTTTGAGGGAAGTACAGGAGAAATATTGATAGCAATCATACGGGGTATGTGCCAGAGGACTACAGCGAATCTACTGTTTACTCCCTTGTCAAAAAACATGAGTAAGAATGAAAAGATATACAAATGAAATGTACTCACACTGAACTTTTTTTTCTCATTTATTACATTGTATTATGTTCGCAAGTTCACGGAGTAGAATTAGGTCATTCGGCCCATCGAGTCCACTCCGCCATTCAATCATGGCTGACCTCTGCCTCCTCATCCCATTTTCCTGCCTTCTCCCCATAACCCCTGACGCCCGTTCCAATCAAGAATTTGTCTCACTATGCCACGGATTTGGCCTCCACAGCACTCTGTGGCAATGAGTTCCACAGATTAACTACCCTCTGACTAACGACGTTCCTGTAAGAAAATAACTGCAGATGCTGGTACAAATCGAAGGTATTTATCCACAAAATGCTGGAGTAACTCAGCAGGTCAGACAGCATCTCGGGAGAGAAGGAATGGGCGACATTTCGGGTCGAGACCCGAAACGTCGCCCATTCCTTCTCTCCTGAGATGCTGCCTGACCTGCTGAGTTACTCCAGCATTTTGTGAATAAATACCTTCGAAAGATGTTCCTCCTCATGTTTACATATTCTGTTGTGCTGTTGCAAGGAAGAATTTCATTGTTCTATCTGGGACATAGAACAATGAAACACTCTTGACTCTTGAGGTCAGCAATTACAGGCCACTCGGTTTAACCAGTGGGAATGTTTTCCACCACTGATCAGGGACTGGATTAAGGCCAGCCAGCACAGATGCAAGGATAAATTGCGCTTAGCAAATTTGACAGAATTGTTAAATGAGCTCATTGATAAGAGCTGGAGGGCAATGCAATCTCTGTTTCAGGCTTTCGCTCAACACCTTTGCTCAGCCCGCCTTAACCAACCTGATCTCCCGGTGGCCCAGCACTTCAAACTCCCCCTCCCACTCCCAATCTGACCTTTCTGTCCTGGACCTCCTCCATTGTCATAGTGAGGCCCAGCGCAAATTGGAGGAACAGCACCTCATATTTCGCTTGGGCAGTTTACACCCCAGCGGTATGAACATTGACTTCTCTAACTTCAGATAGTTCCTATGTCCCTCTCTTTCCCCTCCCCTTTCCCAGTTCTCCCACTAGTCTTCCTGTCTCCTACTACATTCTATCTTTGTCCCGCCCCCTCCCCTGACATCGGTCTGAAGAAGGGTCTCGACCCGAAACGTCACCCATTCAGTTTGACCATGGGTGCTGTCTGTACGGAGTTTGTTTCTTCCCGTGACCACGTGGGTTTTCTCTGGGTGTTCCGGTTTCCTGCCACACTCCAAAGACATACAGGTTTATAGGTTAAGTGGATTTGGTAAAAAAAGTGTCAATTGTCCCTAGTGTGTGTAGGATAGTGCTAGTGTTAGTGTATGGGGTCGGCGTGGACTTGGTGGGCCGAAGGGCCTGTATCTCAAAACCAAAAACTGTTTTGTGCCATGTGCTCTGAAACATGAATAATTAACTCCACAACGACCTGACAAAGTCAACACAATCCTAGGACTCAAAGCTGTGAAAAACAACACAGCATTCTTAGTAGCTAAGAGTTATTTCAAATTTTAAGTAATGTGCACCATCAAAACAAATCCATAATTTCTTCAAATAGCAGTCAAATGCATTTCATTATATTACTATTAGGCAGCCTTTGGAGACATGCACAGGAAGGAACTGATTTACACCGAAGATAGACACAAAATCAGTCACTGAAAGGAAGCATGCAGCAGGTACAGCAGGCAGTGAAGAAAGCCAATGGAATGTTGGCCTTCATAACAAGAGGAGTTGAGTATAGGAGCAAAGAGGTCCTTCTGCAGTTGTACAGGGCCCTAGTGAGACCGCACCTGGAGTACTGTGTGCAGTTTTGGTCTCCAAATTTGAGGAAGGATATTCTTGCAATTGAGGGCGTGCAGCGTAGGTTTACTAGGTTAATTCCCAGAATGGCGGGACTATCATATGTTGAAAGACTGGAGCGACTAGGCTTGTATACACTGGAATTTAGAAGGATGAGAGGAGATCTTATCGAAACGTATAAGATTATTAAGGGGTTGGACACGTTAGAGGCAGGAAACATGTTTCCAATGTTGGGGGAGTCCAGAACAAGGGGCCACAGTTTAAGAATAAGGGGTAGACCATTTAGAACTGAGATGAGGAAAAAAAATTTCAGTCAGAGAGTTGTGAATCTGTGGAATTCTCTGCCTCAGAAGGCAGTGGAGGCCAATTCTCTGAATGCATTCAAGAGAGAGCTGGATAGAGCTCTTAAGGATAGCGGAGTCAGGGGGTATGGGGAGAAGGCAGGAACGGGGTACTGATTGAGAATGATCAGCCATGATCACATTGAATGGCGGTGCTGGCTCGAAGGGCCGAATGGCCTCCTCCTGCACCTATTGTCTAAAATGCTGGAGTAACTCAGCGGGACAGGCAGCATCTCTGGAGAGACGTTACAGGTCGAGACACTGCTTCAGACACTTTTCGGGTCGAGACCCTTCTTCAGAATGGAAACATATGGGGAGCATCAACCATTTAGTTTCCACTGACAGATGAAAACCTTGAACAAATTGTTACTCACCTCTTCAATATTCCTTATCCAGTTCTTTATGTTATCAAAGGACTTCTCATTTGTTATGTCATATACCAGCATTATTCCCTAGAAAAGGTTAAAAAAAGGGCAGAGTTTATAGTATGTACGTTTCCGATGCTCCCATAGAAACAGCAATTCATAGCAAACAGCAACAAGGAACAATGTGAAATGATTGGGTCAAGTGGTAGTTTTTAAAAGGGACATTTTCCAGATGGCAAAATAGAGAGCCTAAGAAAAAATGTTTTTGAGTTTAGTTTGAGTTTTATTTATTGTCATATTGTCATTGAGATACAGTGAAAAGCTTTTGATGCATGCTAACTAGTCAGCGGAAAGGCGATACATGATTACAATCGAGCCGACCACATAGTACAGATACACGATAGAGGGAATAACGTTTATTGCAAGGTAAAGCCCAATAACGTCCGACCAAAGATAGTCTGAAGTGTAAGAAAATAACATAATATAATCGCCATTGTTCCCTGCAAAGCTAGATAGTGTTGGTACATAACACACAACCCGACCTACAACTAGAGAGCAGTAAACATCTTAACAACAACCAGAGAGCATTCCTGAGCTACCATCTTCCTCATTGGAGACCTTCAAACTATCTTTAGTGTAAGAAAATAACTGCAGATGCTGGTACAAATCGAAGGTATTTATTTCACAAAATGCTGGAGTAACTCAGCAGGTCAGGCAGCATCTCAGGAGAGAAGGAATGGGTGACGTTTCGGGTCGAGACCCTTCTTCAGACTGATGTCAGGGGGGAGGGACAAAGGAAGGATATAGGTGGAGACAGGAAGATAGAGGGAGAACTGGGAAGGGGAAGAGAGGGACAGAGGAACTATCTAAAGTTGGAGAAGTCAGTGTTCATACCACTGGGCTGCAAGCTGCCCAAGCGAAATATGAGGTGTTGTTCCTCCTGAGATGCTGCCTGACCTGCTGAGTTACTCCAGCATTTTGTGAAATAAATACCTTCAATTTGTACCAGCATCTGCGGATGACATACAGACATCCAAACCTGGTGTTTTTCCATTGTGAACTGGACTTTCATATTTCCCTACGAGTCACAGGGCCAAGATTTTCCTCATCCCAACATCCCTGACATCATTTCCCACCCAGCACTCTTGTCTGCGCGTGATGAGTATAATCGTGTGCAAACTAATTCCAGTAACATCAGACTCGCAATGGAGTATCTCAAACTTGACTAAACTTGAATAATAAAAGTAATTTAGCAGCAGAAAGTGGAGTTAATGTTTCCTATTTATCCAAAAATATAAATTGTAAATATTACTTTGTACTTTTGTGCATGGCTAACTTGGAAGAGGTGGACGATATATATTTACCATAGCTCCTCTGTAGTAAGCGGTTGTGATGGTTCGGAATCTTTCTTGGCCAGCCGTGTCCCTGCATTGATTAAAAAAAGAGTAAACCTCAATATTGAACTTCAGTTTCCTTTGCTCCCATAACTGGACTGCACACAAGTCCTGCAGTAACCGATCTGCCTTCCCAAATATCTGTGACTGCATCATAGCACATAGAAGATAGGACAGTACTGCACAGGAACAGGCCCCTTGGCCCACAATGGCAATAGACAATAGACAATAGGTGCAGGAAGAGGCCATTTGGCCCTTCGAGCCAGCACCGCCATTCAATGTGATCGTGGCTGTGCCAAACATTACTGTACTCCTCTTTACACTGCTCCTTTGTGGATAAAGTTTAATAAGTCAAGCATCCATAAACTTAAGGTTGCCTATAATGACTGCATGCGCATATTGCTTAGAAAGCCAAGGTGGTGCAGTGCAAGTGAACTGTTTTGTAGTGCAGGAGTCAATACGTTTCATGCCCTGTTGAGGAATCTCATGTTTAAATTTATATGCCGATTGAATGGTTCTCAGAATTCCATCATTGTGCTGCTGGTAAATCCTGGTTTCAGTGCCATGAGATACCTGTCACCTATGTGGAAACATTGGTATTGTTGCCTTTTCTAATTTAATTTAATTTTATATGTATATACTGTGTATTGTATGTGTATTCTAATGGACCATGAGTCTGCTTAATAAATTTTAATAATAATAATATACGTAATAAGGTGGATGAATTAAATGTGGAGATAGTTATTAATGATTATGATATAGTTGGGATTACGGAGACATGGCTCCAGGGTGACCAAGGCTGGGAGCTCAACATCCAGGGATATTCTATATTCAGGCGGGATAGACAGAAAGGAAAAGGAGGTGGGGTAGCGTTACTGGTTAGAGAGGAGATTAAAGCAGTGGAAAGGAAGGACATTAGCTTGGAGGATGTGGAATCGATATGGGTAGAGCTACGAAACACTAAGGGGCAGAAAACGCTAGTGGGAGTTGTGTACAGGCCACCTAACAGCAGTAGTGAGGTTAGGGATGGCATCAAGCAGGAAATTAGAAATGCGTGCACTAAAGGTGCAGCAGTTATAATGGGTGACTTCAATCTACATATAGATTGGGTGAACCAAACTGGCAGGGGTGCTGAGGAAGAGGATTTCTTGGAATGTTTGATAGATGGTTTTCTAAACCAACATGTCGAGGAACCAACGAGAGAACAGGCCATTCTAGACTGGGTATTGAGTAATGAGGAAGGGTTAGTTAGCAGTCTTGTTGTGCGAGGCCCCTTGGGCAAGAGTGATCATAATATGGTAGAGTTCTTCATTAGGATGGAGAGTGACAAAGTCAATACAGAAACAAGTGTTCTGAACTTAAAGAAAGGTAACTTTAAGGGTATGAGGCGTGAATTGTCCAAGATAGACTGGCGATTGATGCTGAAAGGGTTGACGGTGGACATGCAATGGAAGGCATTTAAAGGCCGCATGGATGAACTACAACAAGTGTTCATCCCAGTTTGGCAAAAGAACAAACCAGGAAAGGTAGTGCATCCGTGGCTAACAAGGGAAATCAAGGATAGTATTAAAACAAAAGATGAAGCATACAGATTAGCCAGAAAAAGTAGCATACCAGAGGACTGGGAGAAATTCAGAGTCCAGCAGAGGAGGACAAAGGGCTTAATTAGGAAAGGGAAAATAGATTATGAGAGAAAACTGGCAAGGAACATAAAAACTGACTGCAAAAGCTTTTATAGATATGCCAAGAGAAAAAGATTAGTTAAGACAAATGTAGGTCCCTTGCAGTCGGAAACAGGTGAATTGATCATAGGGAACAAGGAGATGGCAGACCAATTGAACAAATACTTTGGTTCTGTCTTCACTAAGGAAGACATAAACCGTCTGCCGGAAATAGCGGGGGACCGGGGGTCTAATGAGATGGAGGAACTGAGGGAAATGCAGGTTAGTCGGGAAGTGGTGTTAGGTAAATTAAATGGATTAAAGGCAGATAAATCCCCAGGGCCAGATAGGCTGCATCCCAGAGTGCTTAAGGAAGTAGCCTCAGAAATAGTGGATGCATTAGTGATAATTTTTCAAAACTCTTTAGATTCTGGAGTAGTTCCTGAGGACTGGAGGGTAGCTAATGTAACCCCACTTTTTAAAAAGGGAGGGAGAGAGAAAACGAGGAATTATAGACGAGTTAGCCTAACATCGGTAGTGGGGAAAATGCTAGTCAGTTATTAAAGATGTGATAGCATCACATTTGGAAAGTGGTGAAATCATCGGACAAAGTCAGCATGGATTTACCAAAGGCAAATCATGTCTGACGAATCTTATAGAATTTTTCGAGGATGTAACTAGTAGAGTGGATAAGGGAGAACCAGTCGATGTGTTATATCTGGACTTTCAGAAGGCCTTCGACAAGGTCCCACATAGGAGATTGGTGTACAAACTTAAAGCACACGGTATTGAGGGTTCAGTGTTGAGGTGGATAGAAAATTGGTTGGCGGACAGGAAGCAAAGAGTAGGAATAAACGGGTCCTTTTCGGAATGGCAGGCAGTGACTAGTGGGGTACCGCAAGGCTCAGTGCTGGGACCCCAGTTATTTACAGTGTATATTAATGATTTGGACGAGGGAATTGAATGGAACATCTCTAAGTTTGCGGATGACACGAAGCTGGGTGGCAGTGTTAGCTGCGAGGAGGATGCTAGGAGGCTGCAGAGTGACTTGGATAGATTAGGCGAGTGGGCAAATGCATGGCAGATGCAATATAATGTGGATAAATGTGAGGTTATCCACTTTGGCGGCAAGAACAGGAAAGCAGAGTATTACCTGAATGGGGACCGATTGGGAGAAGGGGAGATGCAACGTGACCTGGGTGTCATGGTGCACCAGTCATTGAAAGCAAGCATGCAGGTGCAGCGGGCAGTGAAGAAAGCGAATGGTATGTTGGCATTCATAGCAAGAGGATTTGAGTTTAGGAGCAGGGAGGTTCTGCTGCAGTTGTACAGGGCCTTGGTGAGACCGCACCTGGAGTATTGTGTGCAGTTTTGGTCTCCTAACCTGAGGAAAGACGTTCTTGCCTTAGAGGGAGTACAGAGAAGGTTCACCAGATTGATCCCTGGGATGGCGGGACTTTCATATGAGGAAAGACTGGATAGACTGGGCTTGTACTCGCTGGAATTTAGAAGACTGAGGGGGGATCTTATAGAAACATATAAAATTCTTAAGGGGTTTTAGAGGCTAGATGCGGGAAGATTGTTCCCGATGTTGGGGGAGTCCAGAACCAGGGGTCACAGCTTAAGGATAAGGGGGAAGTCTTTTAGGACCGAGATGAGAAAACATTTCTTCACACAGAGAGTGGTGAGTCTGTGGAATTCTCTGCCACAGAAGGTAGTTGAGGCCAGTTCATTGGCTATATTTAAGAGGGAGTTAGATGTGGCCCTTTTTGCTAAAGGGATCAGGGGGTATGGAGAGAAGGCAGGTACAGGCTACTGAGCTGGATGATCAGCCATGATCATATTGAATGGCGGTGCAGGCTCGAAGGGCCGAATGGCCTACTCCTGCACCTATTTTCTATGTTTCAATGTTTCTATGTAAATCTAGAAACCGGAGCACCCGGAGGAAACCCATGTGGTCAAAGGGGGAACGTGCAAACTCCACACAGCCAGCACCCGAGGCCAATACTGAACTTTAGTCTCTGGCGCTGTGAGGTAGCAGCTCCACTAGCCATTGTGCCGTCCTTGCCTTTCCAAGGGTAGACAACAAATAGAGTATGGCTAGGAAACCATTTGCAGCTGTTATGCTTTCGTCAATAATATTAATAATAATAATAATAATAATAATATATTCCTTTATTTGTCCCACACCAGGGAAATTTGCAGTGTTACAGCAGCAAAGTGGATAGGAAGAGACATTTATTATAAATAAAAATAAAGATAAGGATAATTGTCATCATTTACTGTGTTTTTTTAACTGTTACTGTTAACTGGTCTGTTGACTCGTCTGCTGGGAGCAGTGCTGGTTGTGCAGCCTCACAGCAGCGGGAAGGAAGGACCTCCTATATCTCTCCTTCACGCACTTGGGGTGAAGGAGTCTGTCACTGAAGGAGCTACTCAGTGCAGTGACAGTGTCCTGCATGGGGTGGGAGTCGTTGTCCAGCAGCGATATTAACTTTGCCATCATCCTCCTCTCTCCCACCGCCTGCACTGAGTCGAGGGGGCAACCCAGGACAGAGACGGCCTGTGAAGGCCAATGGTGGATTCTCGAAAGGCAGCAAAATGGATCTTTTGATTTTGCTGGCGGGAACAGACTGTAGAACCCCCAACTAAGGTTGTTAGGCATGAGCTCTATAACTCAGTGTGGTACCAAACTTGCCACGGGGAGATGGCATTCACCAGGTTGTGTAAAAGTGATTTAATGTTTCAACCAAATATTTCGTTTTAAAATCGAAAGTGCAAGGAGAACTTTGGGTGACACAGCGGGGCAGTGGCTGAGTTGCTGCCTTACAGCGCCAGAGACACAGGTTCGATCCTGACTGTGGGTGCTGTCTGAATGGAGTTTGTACGTTCTCCCTTTGACCACGTGGGTTTTCTCTGGGTGCTCCGGTTTCCTCCCACACTCCAAAGATGTACAGGTTTGTAGGCTATTTAACATATATATAACATATAACAACTACAGCATGGAAACAGGCCTGTCCGGCCCTACCAGTCCACGCCGACCATTCTCCCTGACCTAGTCTCATCTACCTGCACTCAGACCATAACCCTCCAATCCCCTCCTATCCATATACCTATCCAATTTACTCTTAAATAATAAAATCGAGCCAGCCTCCACCACTTCCACCGCATCCATACAGCCACAACCCTCTGAGTAAAGAAGTTCCCCCTCATGTTACCCCTAAACCTTTGTCCCTCAATTCTGAAGCTATGTCCCCTTGTTGGAATCTTCCCCACTCTCAAAGTGAAAAGCCTACACACGTCAACTCTGTCTGTCCCTCTCAAAATTTAAAAAACCTCTATCAAGTCCCCCCTCAACCTTCTACGCTCCAAAGAATAAAGACCCAACCTATTCAACCTCTCTCTGTAGCCTAAGTGCTGAAACCCAGGCAACATTCTAGTAAATCTCCTCTGTACCCTCTCCATTTTGTCGACATCCTTCCTATAATTTGGCGACCAGAACTGCACACCATACTCCAGATTCGGCCTCACCAATGCCCTGTACAATTTCAACATTACATCCCAACTTCTATACTCGATGCTCTGATTTATAAAGGCAAGCATACCAAACGCCTTCTTCACCACCCTATCCACATGAGATTCCACCTTCAGGGAACAATGCACAGTTATTCCCAGATCCCTCTGTTCCACTGCATTCCTCAATTCCCTACCATTTACCCTGTACGTCCTATTTTGATTTGTCCTACCAAAATGCAGCACCTCACACTTATCAGCATTAAACTCCATCTGCCATCTTTCAGCCCACCCTTCCAAAAGGCCCAAGTCTCTCTGTAGACTTTGAAAATCTACCTCACTATCAACTACTCCACCTATCTTAGTATCATCTGCATATTTACTAATCCAATTTGCCACACCATCATCCAGATCATTAATGTAAATGACAAACAACAGTGGACCCAACACAGATCCTTGGGGCACTCCACTAGACACTGGCCTCCAACCTGACATACAATTGTCAACCATTACCCTCTGGTATCTCCCATTCAGCCATTGTTGAATCCATCTTGCAACCTCACTATTAATACCCAACGATTTAACCTTCTTAATCAACCTTCCATGTGGAACCTTGTCAAATGCCTTACTGAAGTCCTTATTTGGCTGTGGTAAATTGTAAAATTGCCCCTAGTACGTAGGATAGTGTTAGTGTACGGGTGATTGCTGGTCGGCACAGACTCGGTGGGCCAAAGGGCCTGTTTCCGCACTGTACACAAGTCTAAAATATAAATTTAAGATGCAAAGGGGGAAGAGGAGGAGAGAATGATGGATGAGGTAGATCGCAGGATAGATTAAATGCAAAAAGAGGATGATTACACACAGGGGCAATCATGCCAAAAGATCTTTCCTTTGGTTCCAGTGAAATAGATAAAGACAATAATTATGTCTTCCCCCACCATTGTCCACGCTGCCCGTCAAGTACCTTAGAGGACATAGGTTCAAGGTGAAGGGGAAGTGATTTAATAGGAATCCGAGGGGTAGGTTTTTCACGCAGCGGGTGGTGGGTGTGTGGAACAAGCTGCCAGAGGAGGTAGTCGAGGCTGGGACTATCCCATCGTTTAAGAAACAGTTGGACAGGTGCTGTCGTGGTGCTGGCTCGAAGGGCCTACTCCTGCACCTATTGTCTATTGACAGGTACATGGATAGGGCAGGTTTGGAGGGTTATGGACCAAGCGCAGGCAAGTGGGTCTAGGGTAGAGGCCGGTACATTGTTGGCTTGTGTGGGCGAGTTGGGCCAAAGGGCCTGTTTCCACACTGTATCACTCTATGACTCTATGATTACCAAGGCTAACCCCATTTACCAGAACTTGCATACGAACATCTATGCTGTGGCAATTTAAGTGCTCCTGTAAAACTTCATGCTACGAAAGTACTCTTCTCCACCTCCTCTTCACATAGCGCATTGCAAATTTCAATCACTCTCTGGATGAGAACGTTTTTTTCCCCCTCTGATCACTGCTACACGTCTCAGCCGAAATCTAAGATACCAGATTGATCCCTGGGATGGCAGGACTTTCATATGAAGAAAGACTGGATAGACTAGGCTTATACTCGCTGCAATTTAGAAGACTGAGGGGGGATCTTATTGAAACATATAAAATTCTTAAGGGGTTGGAGAGGCTAGATGCGGGAAGATTGTTCCCGATGTTGGGGTCACAGCTTAAGGATAAGGGGGAAGTCTTTTAGGACCGAGATGAGAAAACATTTCTTCACACAGAGAGTGGTGAGTCTGTGGAATTCCCTGCCACAGAAGGTAGTTGAGGCCAGTTCATTGGCTATATTTAAGAGGGAGTTAGATGTGGCCCTTGTGGCTAAAGGGATCAGGGGGTATGGAGAGAAGGCAGGTACGGGTTACTGAGCTGGATGATCAGCCATGATTATATTGAATGGCGGAGCAGGCTCAAAGGGCCGAATGGCCTACTCCTGCACCTATTTTCCATGTTTCTATGCGCTCTATAACATCAAAAGCTTCCTGCATCTGTTCAAAGGTGAGAAATACAGCACAAGTTACAGATTAGTTAAAAAGCCGTTCTTCAAAATGATACCCAGCACAAAGACAAAACCACATTTTTCAAATTTGTTTCAAATACATTGAGGTTAAGTAGCTGTGTGAATCCACACAATGATAGACTTCAAAGTTATGCATCCTACGACTGTTCAATACACTAGTGTGACCTACTAGCTGGAAACATCAACACCAGCTTCAAATGATCTAAAAACACATTAGCAATCTGGAAGGAAGTGGTTTATTCTTTTCTTTCCAGTTCTGCAAAAATGTTTGCAATTATTGCACTGAAAAACATTTTTACTCCTCCATCTCAAACACCAGATATGTATACAAAAATCATGAGAGGAATAGATCGGGTAGATGCACAGAGTCTTTTACCCAGAGTAGGGGAATCGAGGACCAGAGGACATGGGGAAGGGGAAAAGATTTTAATAGGAATCCGAGGGGTAACCATTTTCACACAGAGGGTGGTGGGTGTATGGAACAAGCTGCCAGAGGAGGTAGTTGAGGCTGGGACTATCCCATCGTTTAAGAAACAGTTGGACAGGTACATGGATAGGACAGGTTTGGAGGGTTATGGACCAAGCACAGGCAAGTGGGACTAATGTAGCTGGGACATGTTGGGTGAGTTGGGCCGAAGGGCCTGTTTCCACACTGTATCACTCTATGACTCTATGACCACCAAAACAGTACAACCTCCATGTCACTGGATGTCAAGGAACAACAACGATATTATAAGCCACCTGCATTATAAGTGAAACTAACATGTACCTACCTTCTATAATGGCCTGATAATAATACCCTGTGGTATATCCGAAACCCCGATATAACCAGGCCACACTGTATTTTAGTAATCCCAAAGATGTCTGATAACTCACCCTGCAGCCCAAACTAACATTTCAGTCTTAGTTTTTTTTAGAGATACAGCGCGGAAACAGGCCCTTCGGCCTACCGGGTCCACGCCGACCAGCGATCCCCGCACACTAACACTATCCTACACCCACCAGGGACAATTTTTACACTTACCAAGCTAATTAACCTACATTCCTGTATATCTTTGGAGTGTGGGAGGAAACCGAAGATCTCGGAGAAAACCCACACAGGTCACGGGGAGAACGTACAAACTCCGCACAGACAGCACCCGTGGTCGGGATCGAACCCGGGTCTCCGGCGCTGCATTCGCTGCAAGGCAGCAACTCTACCACTGCGCCCTTTTTCCTTGAAAGACCTCCAATAAACAGTCATAGGGTTGTGTGGACGGCACTGAAATAGGCCCTTCAGCACAACTTGCCCATGCCAACGGAGATGTGGTTGAGATCATTACGATGGATGCTGTCTGGACAGAGTTTGTCCCTGTGACCACGTGGGCTTTCTCCGGTTGCTCTGGCTTCCCTCCACACTCCAAGGATGTACAGATTTGTAGGGCATTTGGCTTCTGTAAATAGTAAATGTTCCTAGTGTGTCAGATACCGATAGTGTACGGGTTGATCGGCACGGACTAGATGGGCCGAAGGGACTGTTTCTGTGCTGTATCTCTAAACCAAACTAGTATTGTTAAGAAACTCCAGCTTCTCATGGTGCTTACAATCACTCTGAACAATGAAAGATCATTAATTTGATTAATTAACTGATCATTAACTGTTTCTTCACTGACATTGTTACTACTGAGTATTTGCAGTTTGTGATCAATTATCTCGCCTACACACAATATGAAATTTAAATCAGTAACTCCAGATCAGTAATCTGAGCAAACAACAATTATGCTCATTAAACTGTTGCTACTTGCCATATCTGGAGCTTGATTTTCTTGCCATCGAGTTCTACTGTTCGTATTTTGAAATCAATTCCTGCAAAACAAAAGGGCCAGTGAGTAGAAAGTGTAAAAATGGAAAATGTGTGCATAGTTGCATGAAGCACATTGATCAAACAGAATCTGTCCACGTTTTATTTTTGCACAATACTGCAATTCCCCGTGTAATCTGGAACCATTACACACTCCACTGCACCTCAATGACAGAGAATTTCAGTGAATGAATCGAAGGTCTTCTTTTAATAACCAGCAGCCTCCCACCAATGTTAGGCTCACTGGACCGTAGATCCTGGTCTTGTCCGCACAGCACTTAAATAAAGGCACGCCTTACCCCCGTCCAGTTTAGACAATAGACAATAGGTGCAGGAGTAGGCCATTCGGCCCTACAAGCCAGTTTAGTTTAGAGATAGAGCGTGGAAACAGGCCCTTCGACCCACCGAGTCCACGCCAACCAGCCACCCCCACACATTAACACTATCCTGTACACACTCGGGACAATTTATATTTGTACCAAGCCAATTAACCTACAAACCTGTACTTCTCTGGAGTGGGGGAGGAAACCAAAGATCTTCGAGAAAACCTACGCATGTCACGGGAAGAACGTACAAACTCCGTACGGACAGCATCGGTAGTCAGGATGGAACCCGGGTCTCGGGCGTTGGAAAGCAGCAACTCTACTGCTGTGCCACCGTCTTCCGATCTTCCGGTACTACACCAGGTGGATGAAGATAGACAATGGACAATAGGTGCAGGAGGAGGCCATTTGGCCCTTCGAGCCAGCACCACCATTCAATGTGATCATGGTTGATCATCCACAATCAGTACCCCGTTCCTGCCTTCTCCCCATACCCCCTGACTCCGGTATCATCAAGAGCTCTATCTAACTCTCTCTTGAAAGCATCCAGAGAATTGGCCTCCACTGCCTTCTGAGGCAGAGAATTCCACAGATTCACAACTCTCTGACTGAAAATGTTTTCCCTCATCTCCGTTCTAATATGATACAAGCATTTCTGCCAGAGCTCCTGCAATTTCTCCGCTAACGTCCCACAATGTACTGGGGTACACTTAGTTGGGCCTCCAGGGATTGATCTGCTTCAAGATCTCCACTTTAAGACCTCTTTAGTAATATGCATGTGCTTTAAGACATCACTATTCTTTGCCCTGAATCCCCATGACATTCTCCATGGTAAAGATAGATTAGAAATATTCATTTAAGACCTCGCCC
Source organism: Rhinoraja longicauda (assembly GCF_053455715.1). NCBI lineage: Eukaryota > Metazoa > Chordata > Chondrichthyes > Rajiformes > Arhynchobatidae > Rhinoraja > Rhinoraja longicauda. Next base: position 15,771,495 of record NC_135990.1, read on the forward strand.
ATCTTCTGTGGCTCGACACTTTGATCCATTACAGGGGCCCTTTTTTCTCCATGTTTACACTTCTGTCCTTAATTTACGTACAAACGCTTGGCATTCTCCTTTACCTTATCTACCAAAGCTATCACCCCCCCAAATATCTCGTGCACGGTAGCGCAGCGGTAGAGTTGCTGCTTTACAGCGAATGCAGCGCCGGAGACTCAGGTTCGATCCTGACTACGGGTGCTGCACTGTAAGGAGTTTGTACGTTCTCCCCGTGACCTGCGTGGGTTTTCTCCGAGATCTTCGGTTTCCTCTCACACTCCAAAGACGTACAGGTATGTAGGTTAATTGGCTGGGTAAATGTAAAAATTGTCCCTAGTGGGTGTAGGATAGTGTTAATGTACGGGGATTGCTGGGCGGCACGGACTTGGAGGGCCGAAAAGGCCTGTTTCCGGCTGTATATATATGATATGATATGATACACCTACATCACGTATACACTTCGAAGGATTTATGATCCAAGCTGCTTAAACATTTAATAAACGTGTCCTTTTTCCTGACCGGAGCATCAATATCCCTCAGCAACCAGGGTTCCCTAATCTTGGCAGTAATTAATTATAATTATTCCAATCAAGCTGAACCAACGCTACAAGATCACCGAACAGGGCACATTGCAGCCTTCTAGATTCAATATTATTTTCAACTATTTCATATAGAAAATAGGTGCAGGAGGAGGCCATTCGGCCCTTCGAGCCAGCACCGCCATTCATTGTGATCATGGCTGATCATCCACAATCAGTAACCCGTGCCTGCCTTCTCCCCATAACCCTTGAATCCATGGGAAGGGAGTCTGAAGAAGGGTCTCGACCCAAAACATCACCCATTCCTTCTCTCCTGAGATGCTGCCTGACCCGCTGAGTTACTCCAGAATTTGGTGTCTTCCTTGATTCCACTAGCCCCTAGAGCTCTATCAAACTCTCTTTTAAATTCATCCAGTGAATTGGCCTCCACTGCCTTCTGTGGCAGAGAATTCCACAAATTTACAACTCTCTGGGTGAAAACGTTTTTTTTTTCTACCTCAGTTTTAAGCGGCCTCCCCTTTATTTTTAGACCGTGGCCCCTGGTTCTGGACTCCCCCAACATTGGGAACATATAAACAGCGCCTCTGCCATTTTTATTTCAGATTCCAGTAGGCACAATAATAACGTTAGGCGTCGGAAGGACCTGCAGATCTTGGTTTAAAACGAAGATAGTCAAAAAGCTGGAGTAACTCAGCAGGAGAGTAGAAACCCTCTTGGTAGCCGGATACAAACCAGAGTACTGAAGGTATAAGAAAATAACTGCAGATGCTGGTACAAATCGAAGGTATTTATTCACAAAATGCTGGAGTAACTCAGCAGGACTGAAGGTGAAAGGAACAGTAATGAAATGATGGAAAAAGTGCAAACAAAAGCTGTTCAAATTGGCAGCTGCATAAATTAGCAGCTTTGTAGGTTGAATGAGTTCAAATAATAAATCAGAGGCTTGAACGCACCACAGTGCGTTATTCAATTAAAAGGCTGCTGTTAAATTTTGCTTTACACTGCAACTTTTCAGTGAGGTCACCCACATTTTAAATTGCTTATTAAGTTTGTGCTTTATTGTTAATATAATTCAACAGCATGAATTTCCTCTTCTGCTCCATGCATCCTCATATTCGAAGTTGCTGGCAAACCACTTCGCGGCAATCCCACATCGCTGACGACTGAAGCCCACTGTAAGTCATGGAGGTCGAACACAATGATATACAGAACTGACTGCCGCTGTACAAGGGACAAGATGCAGAAAGCTATTCTTGTAACAAATGCTTACAGAGGCTGCTGGAACAAAGTCTCCAGTAAGCTTGTGACTGTCAGCTGATCAGGAATGAGAAGCTGCTCTGTGCTCTCAGGTCCTTCACAGCCCATAATCAGCTGCAGCTTGTCACAGAGACTGCCCCATCATTTCCTCACAATGATAGGTCATGGCCTAGCTTGACACTGCCTCAGTAACAGATTAATTCACCATCGTGAACCGACACACACTTCTGCGTGCAAACTCAAATCCTTTTCGCTCTACGTCAGTGGACTGGAACGTGTTCGAGACTACTCCGTGCAGCCTGAACGAGTATTCCCCAGGCACCAAATTGTGGACGCAGCCCAGACCATCACACAAACCAACCTCCCTTCCACTGACTCCATCTACACCTCACGCTGCCTCGGCAAGGCCAGCAGCATCATCAAGGACCAGTCTCACCCCGGCCACTCCCTCTCCCATCAGGCAAATGGTACAGAAGTGTGAAAACGCACACTTCCAGATTCAGGGACAGTTTCTTCCCAGCTGTTACCAGGCAACTGAACCATCCTACCACAACCAGAGAGCAGTCCCGAACCACTATCGACCTCATTGGTGACCCTCGGACTATTCTTGTTCATACTTTGCTGGCTTTACCTTGCACTAAACGTTATTCCCTTATCATGTATCTTATACACTGTAAAAGGCTCGATTGTAAACATGTATTGTCTTGCTGTCGACTAGTTAGCACGCAACAAAAGCTTTTCACTGTGCCTCGGTACACGTGACAATAAACTAATCTGAAACTGAACTGAGCATCATCAGGAAATACGTTGACAACTGTGAGCCGACCAGAACCATTAGGGTAGACACAAAATGCTGGAGTAACTTAAGAGAAGTAAGAGAAGGAATGGGTGACGTTTTGGGTCGAGACCTTTCTTCAGACTGAAGTTACTCCAGCATTTTGTAATCCTGCATCTCGACCCAAAACGTCACCCATTCCTTCTCTCCCGAGATGCTGCCTGACCTGCTGAGTTACTCCAGCATTTTGTGTCTACCGTCGATTTTAACCAGCATCTGCAGTTTTTTTCCTACAGAACCATTAGGGCCTATCTTAACCAGAAACCTTGGGTAAACAGGGAGATTCACTCTCTGTTAAAGTCCAGATCAAAATCTTTCAAGGACGATGACCTCCATACTGTACAAGGTCATGTTTGATCTCTGCTACGCTATCAGGGCTGCCAAGGGAGGAGTTCAAAATACAAGATAGAGGCTCAATTCAATCAGTTCCGTTTAGTTTAGTTTCTTGTCACGTGTACCGAAGTGCAATGAACAGCTTTTTGTTGCACGCTAACCAGTCAGCAGAAAGACAATACGTGATTATAAGCAATCCATTTACAGTGTATAGATACATGATAAGGGAATAACATTTGGTGCAAGGTAAAGCCAGCAAAGGATAGTCCAAGAGGCACCAAAGAGGTAGATAGTAGTTCAGCACTGCTCTCTGGTTGTGGTAGGAAGATTCCATTGCCTGATAACAGCTGGGAAGAAACTGTCCCTGAATCTGGAGGTGTGCATTTTCACACTTCAATCAAGTGGATGGCAGATGATAATGTCAGGCATTGCAAAACATCATGGGCTACATGCCAAAATGTGTGTGTATGGTGGGGGGGGGGGGGGGGGGGGTGTAGAGGGGGGCATTCCCCCAATGGGCGAAGGGGATCTAGCAAGGGCCCATTTTTACCCAAGGTGGTTGTGGCAGGAGCTGAATACTACCACAGGCTACAAGCCAAAATGGGGTGGGAGTGGGGATCTTGTGTAATGGTAATTTTGCACTTTTTTTAAAAGGCAAGAAGTATCAGCAAGGTCTTCCCCTCCCCACCGGCTCTGTGCCGTACTCCTTTGTGGCAGAAGTCAAATGTGTTTTCACAGGGTAACTCTTCGAAAGGATGTGGGCGAATGTGCTCGATTAACCACAGAGTTCAGAACTTGAGTTTTTCTTCAGAGATAAGAGAATGGGAAGATTTGGTACATTTAAAAATTATGAATGACTTTGAGAAACTAACGGAGAACGCACAGGGAAAAGTCGTTAATTAGCAAAAGGACATGCTCTTTGTAAAAAGAGCAGGTTAAAATTATTCAAAAATGAACAACCCACAATTTCAGCTTGTGTTGTGAAGCAATGTGTTGTAAGAAGGCACGGTGGCGCAGCGGTAGAGTTGCTGCCTCACAGTTGCTGTCTGTACGGAGTTTGTACGTTCTCCCCGTGACCACGTGGGTTTTCTCCGGGTGCCCCAGTTTCCTCCCACTCTCCAAAGACGTACAGATTTGTAGGTTACTTGGCTTAGTATAATTGTCATCTGTCCCTAGTGTGTAGGATAGTGTTCATGCACTGGGATTGTGGTCAGCACGGACTCGGTGGGCCGAAGGGCTTGATTTTGCGCTGTATCTCGAAACTAAAATAAACCAAAATGAACACTAGAGATCCTACAGATATAAATTACAGATCCCTCAAATAAGTATGACATATGGATAAGATTGTTAAAGTATACTCGTATAGACCAATAAGATATCTATATAATAAAACTCTTGTTTGTTTGTTTGTTTGTTCCTGAACTGCAGCCAAAACAGTACACGATAGCGCGACAATTTTAGGCCCACCTTACTCACCGTCGTCCCTCTGGTGCTAATGGAAGAAGTTTCATTGAAATCGGTGTTATATTTTTTGTTATTCACATTTTAAAGTTTAAATCTATCTCCTAGGGAGGGAGGAGGGAGAATAAGGGGGTTGAGGGGGATGGAGTGGGGGGAGGAGAAGGGGAGAGGGAGGGGGGGGTGGAGGGAAGGGAGAGGGGGAGGGGAGGGGAGGAGGGAGGGGGAGGGGGGGGGAGGGGGGGGAGGAGAGGGTGCTGCACCAATGCAGGAGAGGTTTGGGCCCAACGGGTCCACTTGGTCTAGTATAGAATAAATTCCCTTATTGACCAAGGCAGAGAGCACAAGGAACATGAATGCAACTCTGACACTGCACAAAACATTGTGCTGAACAGACAAGATCTTGAATCAGAAAGGACAATGACCCGGAAACTTATTTAAATAAGCTGATATCTCTTCTCTCTTTTAATTCTTCTATTTAAGCCATTGGATGGTAGGGAATTGGAACTCAGCCCTAAAATACAGCAGAACAAAAAGGGCCAGCACATTTAAGTATTAGTAAGACAAACACTTGGACGGAAGGCAGCCATGAAACCACAGACCAAAGTTGAGAAATGGGATTGGAATCTATTTAGGTCACTTTGGGCTTGGGGTGAACAACCTCTCTCTGCACTCTAGGATTTATAGTGCTGCATCAGATGGAATTTTCCATCACCTACATTCATTCTTTGCTGTGAAAAATAGAAAAAAAGTTCTGAAAAGTTGATCTAAATTTATATAAATACTGTAGGTACTGGTCTCTGACCCTGCCAACTATGAAGATAGGCAACTACAGATTCTTTTAAAAATCCTTAAATTCCTGCAAAGGTGTGTAAGAAAAAAACCTGCAGATGCTGGTTTTAATTGAAGGTCGACACAAAATACTGGAGTAACTCAGCGGGTCAGGCAGCATCTCTGGAGAGAAGGAATGGGTGACGTTTCGGGTCTCGACCCATTCCTTCTCTCCAGAGATGCTGCCTGACCCGCTGAGTTACTCCAGCATTTTGTGTCTACCTTGAATGCCTCCAAATATAGATACTCGCCAGATTACAAAGGCCTGACTAATGTGCAGCTCACGCACACAAACATGCATTTTGTGGACCAGTGGAATGGGTTTGCTGGCTGCCAGGGGGCAGCAGGGATCTTCAGCCCTGTGGGAACTTGGTTAGAATCAGAGTCATACAGTATGGAAACAGGCCCTTCTGCCCAACTTGCCCACACCGACCAACGTGTCCCATCTACACTAGTCCCACGTACCTGCATTTAGCCCATATCCCATTAAACCTGTCCTATCCATGTACCTGTCTAATTACTTCTCAATCATTGCACTAGCCCGAGCCTCAACTACCTCCTCTGGCAGCTTGTTCCATACACCTAACGCCCTTTGTGTGAAAACGTTACCCCTCAGTTTCCTATAAAATTTTTCCCCCTTCACCTTAAACCCTTTGCCCTCTGGTTCTCATTTCCCCTACTCTGGGCAAGAGATGCTGTGCAAGAGACCCGATCTATTGCTCTCATGATTTTGTACACTGCTGCGGTTCACAGTGGTATTTGGGGTTATGAACAGCTCATAGCAACAGAACCCTACCGTAACCAGGAGAGGTCATAAGTGATAGGAGCAGAATTAGGCCATTTGGCCCATCAAATCTAATCCGCCATTCAATCATGGACCTGTAATGGATTTTCATCTCACATGAACAAGTATTACAAGATATTTAATTTTATGGATTTCTAAGTAAAGTTTAAGAGAAGTATTATGGAAGATAGCAAACAATCAAATGCTCACCATTCTTCGTTGTGGTCTATTCAAGGGCGAAGGCTAATTTTAATTTCTATCTACCACAACAATATTCTCCCCTGAGATGCTGCCTGACCCGCTGAGTTACTCCAGCATTTTGTGAATAAATACCTTTGATTTGTACCAGCATCTGCAGTTATTTTCTTATACAACAATATTTCTAATCAATTAAATAGACTTAAACCTAAAGGGCATTCAAGTACTGAAGTAGGCGGTCACGGTGGTGCAGCGGTAGAGTTGCTGCCTTACAGTGAATGCAACGCCGGAGACCCGGGTTCCATCCCGACTACGGGCGCCGTCTGTACGGAGTTTGTACGTTCTCCCCGTAACCTGCGTGGGTTTTCTCCGAGATCTTCGGTTTCATGCCACACTCCAAAGACGTACAGGTTTGTAGGTTAATTGGCTTGGTAAATGTAAAAATGATCCCTAGTGGGTATAGGATAGTGTTAATGTGCTGGGATCGCTGGTCGGCACGGACCCGGTGGGCCGAAGGGCCTGCTTCCACGCTGTATCTCAAAACTAAACTAAACAACTAAATGGATTTAAACCGAAAGGGCATTCAAGTCTGAAGTAGGTACCAACTGTATTTATTGTATACATTATGAAGTAGATGACTGAAAAAAAGACATCCTTCTCCCTGCCTCCATCAAGTCTAAACTTCCACTTATATCTGTGATAATTCCTGTGGTAATTAAACAGATCAGGAATACTTTTTGGGAAGGAGGAAGAACCAAGTGTGAACTGCAAACCTCATCGGAAAATGGAAATAAAGACAGGAATAAAAGAACGCAAAGCATTTTGAAAACGTCAACTCTGGCACAATACAAACATCCCCACATTTCTATGACAATCTATTTCATGTACCATGGTGAATTTCTGCAAACGCAGGAGGTGCATTGAGCAGAATGTGTAAACAAGGGCACGAGTGTTAAAATCAAGGGTATCCTTGGCTGCGAGACCATGTCGGCCACCAAGCAGTTGATGATCATTACAAGGCACTCAGTGCGGGTAGGACACGCACAGAGAGTTTTGGAAATCAAGTTTACAAATGAGATGGGTCTGTCAGAAGGGCAGGTGACCTACTCATGCACAGAAGGCAAAAACAGACCATTGAAAACAGGCCTCAGAAAAGCCACCAGCATCCACAAAGACTCTTCACACCCCTGCAACAGTCTGTTTGAACTCCTTCCATCGGGCAGACGATACAAGGCCTTCTCCGCCCGCACCTCCAGACTCAGGAACAGCTTCATCCCCAGGGCCATAGCTGCCATGAACCGGTCCTGCTGAGCCGGATGGTCACATCGCACAGTGATCCGGCACAGATCCACTTGCACTTTATTCTGTCTTAAAACTGTTACAATTTGTTTCGTTGGGTTGTTTAAATTAATAATTAATACTGGCTAGCTAATTAAATTATTGCATCGTATGGGAGGCGCATTCCCAATCTCGTTGTACCCCTGTACAATGACAATAAAGATATATTGTATTGTATTGTATTATACGGAGGATATCCTCAAGGCAGCATTTGTGGGCCAAAGTTCACCTCAAATTTAAATATGACACCGACATATTTAAGTGCCCCCCACAATGTTTGGGACAAAGACCCATCATTTATTTATTTGCCTCTGTACTCCACAATTTGAGATTTGTAATAGAAAAAATCACACGTGGTTAAAGTGCACATTGTCAGTTTTTAATAAAGGCCATTTTTATACATTTTGGTTTCACCATGTAGAAATTGCAGCAGCGTTTATACATTTCAGGGCACCATAATGTTTGGGACACAGCAATGTCATGTAAATGAAAGTAGTCATGTTTAGTATTTTGTTGCATATCCTTTGCATGCAATGACTGCTTGAAGTCTGCGATTCATGGACATCACCAGTTGCTGGGTGCCTTCTCTGGTGATGCTCTGCCAGGCCTGTATTGCAGCCATCTTTAGCTGATGCTTGTTTTGGGGGCTAGTCCCCTTCAGTTTTCTCTTCAGCATATAAAAGGCATGCTCATTGAATTCAGATCGGGTGATTGACTTGGCCACTCAAGAATTGACCAAAAACTCCTTGTTGCTTTAGCAGTATGTTTGGGATCATTGACTTGCTGTAGAATGAACTGCCGGCCAATGAGTTTTGAGGCATTTGTTTGAACTTGAGCAGATAGGATTTGTCTACACACTTCAGAATTCATTATGTTACTACCATCAGTAGTTGTATCGTCAATGAAGATAAGTGAGCCAGTACCTTCAGCAGCCATACATGCCCAGGCCATAACACCCCCACCACCGTGTTTCACATATGAGGTGGTATGCTTTGGATCTTGGGCAGTTCCTTCTCTCCTCCATACTTTGCTCTTGCCATCACTCTGATATTAGTTAATCTTCGTCTCATCTGTCCATAAGACTTTTTTCCAAAACTGTGGTTGCTCTTTTAAGTACTTCTTGGCAAATTGTAACCTGGCCATCCTATTTTTGCAGCTAACCAGTGGTTTGCATCTTGCAGTGTAGCCTCTGTATTTCTGTTCATGAAGTCTTCTGCGGACAGTGGTCATTGACAGATCCACACGTGACTCCTGAAGAGTGTTTCTGATCTGGGGATTTTTCTTTATTATAGAGAGAATTCTTCTGTCATCAGCTGTGGAGGTCTTCCTTGGCCTGTCAGTCCCTTTGCGATTAGTAAGCTCACCAGTGCTCTCTTTCTTCTTAATGATGTTCCAAACAGTTGATTTTGGGGGGACTATGTATAAACACTGCTTTAATTTCTACATGGTGAAACCAAAATGTATAAAAATACCCTTTAATAAAATCTGACAATGTGCACTTTAACCACATGTGATTTTTTTCTATTACAAATCTTAAATTGTGGAGTACAGAGGCAAATAAATAAATGATGGGTCTTTGTCCCAAACATTATGGAGGACTCTGTAGATTGTTAACACTTTGTGTAGGAAGGAACTGCAGACGCTGGTTTATACCGAAGGTAGACATTAAATGCTGGAGTAATTCAGCCAGTCAAGAGAGAGAAACTAGAGATATAAAAAGGTACATTCATTTGTTTTCTAAAGGTATCACAAAATGCTGGAGTAACTCAGCAGGTCAGGCAGCATCTAGGAGAGAAGGAATGGGTGATGTTTTGGGTTGAGACCCTTCTTCATTTGTTCTTTATACCTTTCATTCATTTGTTCCTTGTACCTTTTCATACCTATAGTTTCCCTCTCTCCAACTCCCAGTCAGAAGGAGGCTCTCGACACAGAGATGTTGCCTGACCCGCTGAGTTCTTCCAACATTTTATGTCCATCTTTGTTGCCAACACTTTGGTTCACTCTCAGTCATGAAAGATGATTATCCCAGAGATAAGGACTTGGGAACAGCCAATGACTTGGGAACAGAGTCTGTGATGTGTTCAATAATTAGTTAACGGAAGATTTAGCCTATTCAGCGCAAACAGGCTGACAGTTTTGCAGAGATCAGGAAAAGATGTGTCAGTGCACATGAAAACCGATGCCAAGAATCTGAGGGAGGAACTAGATTTAAAGTGTTGCACTGTTCCAAACAGAATCTTTCCGTGAATGTCCTCGAGCTATGCTTAATTAGTTTTTCATGTGTAAACATTCCTTTCAATTTGATGTAGTATTTTAATTTCAAACTAAATATGTTAGGCGATTTTCATGATATATTTGAATACTCTTCTGGTGCATTGCCATGCAATCTAAAGCTGACAGTAAGCACCATTTTAGATTGATGGAAAATGCTGAAGTAACTCAGCGGGACAGACACCATCTCTGGATAGAAGGAATGGGCAATATTTTGGATCGAGACCTTTCTTCAGACAGTCAGGGGAGAGGAAAACTAGAGATATGGAAGGGTAAGGTGTGAAAATGGGGACAAGGGTCAAGGAAAATGACCCAGAAAGGAAAAAGACAGCAGGGGAAGAGAAATGACATTCTGGCCTTCCATCACAGTGAGGAGGTGACTGGAGGAGACTCACTGTGATGGATGTTTCTTTTTGTTTTGTGTTTTGTGTTGGTTGGGGTTGTGTAATTTGCTTATTTTATTGCTCTATTGTTGGACTGTGGGTGACGAAATCTCGTCCAAAAGACCTGTTTTTGGATGACAAATAAAGGTAATTCTGAATTCTGAATAGTTCACTGTGAGCTAGGGGAACGTGACAACGAAGCAGAAAAAGATAACATTTTAATCAGGGCAGTCAAGATTGGTCGGAGAACTAGGATGGGGGACGGATGGAAAGAGAGGGAAAACAAGAGTTACTTGAAGTTGGAAAAGTCAATATTTTGTCAAAACGAAGCGACATTTTGTTGCCTCAAAACTATGTCCTTAACAGGAATGACAACATTTCTCATTCTCAAGTTTAACTGCGATTTTAACTTGCTCCAGACAGCGGCCACTGTCATTACTTCAGCTTCATGAACATGCTGTTTGGATAAAGTATTAATTTACAATCAGCAGAGAGATACATACAGTGCAGGGATGCAGGAAGTGGTGAACTTTGACAATTAACTCAGGACATCAGCCCGACTCACCACTTCCTGATACAAACTATGGCATTTTCAGTTTCAACATCTCTAAAACTAGCAAGGCACACCTTGCACCACTTCAATGAACACATATGTTGTGTTGTTTCATTATAAACTAAGAATAATGTGTTGCAATTAAAAAGTAAGAAAAGCATTCATCCAGTGATCTTTTATTTGTGGAGTTTTGATGAAACCAAAAACTGGCCCTGAAGTTAATACTGTTGATGCTTTGGTTTTGTTGATGTAATTGTTCCTTCCAATCTGCCAAAGTCAGCTCCTCTCCTCTGCATTTATTTCCTTTCAGTGATTTGTGGATGTATCCACTTCCTCTGGACTCCACTCTGTCCCCAGCCCTTCCTCACTCCCTGCAACCCAGCCTCGGGAGAGTTGAAGTGCAACATGGTTTTGCATGAAACAATGAGATAAAAAGTAGAAGGAAGGAACTCAGATGCTGGTTTACACCGAAGATCGGCACAAAATGTTGAAGTACCTCAATAGACAATAGGCGCAGGAGGAGGCCATTCAGCCCTTCGAGCCAGCACCGCCATTCAATGATTCATGGCTGATCATTCTCAATCAGTACCCCGTTCCTGCCTTCTCCCCATACCCCCTGACTCCGCTATCATTAAGAGTTCTATCTAGCTCTCTCTTGAATGCATTCAGAGAATTGGCCTCCACTGCCTTCTGAGGCAGAGAATTCCACAGATTCACAATTCTCTGACTGAAAAAGTTTTTCCTCATCTCAGTTCTAAATGGCCTACCCCTTATTCTTAAACTGTGGCCCCTTGTTCTGGACTCCCCCAACATTGGGAACATGTTTCCTGCCTCTAACGTGTCCAACCCCTTAATAATCTTATACGTTTCGATAAGATCTCCTCTCATCCTTCTAAATTCCAGTGTATACAAGCCTAGTCGCTCCAGTCTTTCAACATATGACAGTCCCGCCTCAGCAGGTCAGGCAGCATCTCTGGAGAGAAGGAATGGGTGACGTTTTGGGTCGAGACCCGTTCCTAGTGCTCCGACCATTCTGACTGTCCCCCTGATTAAATTTTATCTCTGTATGCTTCGCTGTCACCTTCTCCTCGCTAACAATGATCTATTCTACAGTTTCCCTGACCCGACATCTCCTTTGATGTCTCATTTTCACACCTTACTCTTCCTTATCTCTGTATCTCCCTCTCCCGACTTTCAGTCTGAAGGGTCTCGACCCGAAACGCCATCCATTCCTTCTCTCCAGTGACCTGTTGAGTGACTCCAGCGTTTTGTGTCTATCTTTGAGATTAAAAATGGGACAGAAAGACTAAGGGAGAAGTACAAATAGCCAGAAATTGAAGCAAAACAAATCAGCTTCTCAGCTCTTTAGTATCAATTTCATTCAGTGAAGCAACACAAGAGACTTCTGATGAGACCCAGTCAAAAAGTCTAAACACATGAAGCTTCCGCCCTGTAGAGATCTCATTTCCCAGCACTGGCTTAAGGGCCTCTTTTATAAGCTCTCATTCCCAATCTCTTCTGAAAGGATACAATTATTGCCCGAGGAATCAAACCATTGAATCTGCACTGTGTCAACTCTTATTTTTGTAAGGAGAACAAGGAGAACAAACGCACAGTGCTTCAAATCCAATTCAAGTCTTTCCTTCTCTCCAGAGATGCTGTCTGTCCTGCTGAGTTGTCCAGCATTTTAGAAACATAGAAACATAGAAAATAGGTGCAGGAGGAGGCCATTCGGCCCTTCGAGCCAGCACCGCCATTCATTATGATCATGGCTGATCATCCACAATCAATAACCCGTGCCTACCTTCACCCCATATCCCTTGATTCCACTAACCCCTAGAGCTCTATCTAACTCTCTCTTAAATCCATCCAGTGATTTAGATTTAGATTTTTTTAGATTTAGAGATACAGCGCGGAAATAGGCCCTTCGGCCCACCGGGTCCGCGCCGCCCAGCGATCCCCGCACATTAACACTAACCTACACACATGAGGGACAATTTTTTTAACATTTGTCCAGCCAATTAACTTACATACCTGTATGTCTTTGGAGTGTGGGAGGAAACCGAAGATCTCGGAGAAAACCCGCGCAGGTCACGGGGAGAACGTACAAACTCCGCCCATAGTCAGGATCGAACCCGAGTCTCCGGCGCTGCATTCGCTGTAAGGCAGCAACTCTACCGCTGCGCCAACGTGCCGCCACTGCCCTCTGTGGCAGAGAATTCCACAAATGCACAACTCTCTGGGTGAAAAAGTTCCTTCTCACCTCAGTTTTAAATGGCCTCCCCTTTATTCTAAGACTGTGGCCCCTGTTTCTGGACTCGCCCAACATTGGGAACATTTTTCCTGCATCTAGCTTGTCCAGTCCTTTTATAATTTTATATGTTTCTATAAGATGTGTCTATCTTCGATTTAAACCAGCATCTGCACTTCTTTCCTTCTCAAGATCTTAACCATTCTTTTCCCACAGATGCTGTCCATCTGACTGAATGTGACAAGCATGCGTCTTGATCTACACCTTTTTGCTATTTACATTTATTACTGTCCAATCCATTGGGACTAATCCTGAAACTTCAAATATTGAAAGGGTTACTATAGGAAGTGGCTCCTGTCGGAGTTCACCACGGATGTTCGTCACATCGCGGGTAGGCTTAACGCCGTTGCTGACGCCCTGTCCCGGCCGGCCAGTTCCTCTGTTGCTGCGGTGGGGGGGCGAGGTGGATTTTCGGGAGCTAGCGGAGGCTCAGCGCCTGGAAGACATTGCCTCAGCGTACGCCTCCACCGCCTCAGGGTTGCGGTTGGCCCAGGTGGCGTGCGGCCCCACAGGTACCACACTTTGGTGTGACGTTTCCCTTCCCTGCCCCCGCCCGGTTGTGCTGACCGCCCTGCGGCGTAAGGTTTTTGAGGCCATCCATGGCCTGGCACACCCATCCATTCGGGCAACCTCGGCTATGGTAGCCGCCCAATTTGTCTGGCACGGCCTGCGGAAGCAGGTGGCCGCCTGGGCCCGCGCCCCGTGCCAGACCTCCAAGGTCCACCGCCACGTCCAGCCTCCGTTCCAGAATTTCGTGGTTCCGCCCGTCTGTTTTTTCCACATTCATGTAGATTTGGTTGGTCCATTGCCTTACTCTAGGGGCTACACTCATCTCCTGACGGTGGTCGACCGTTTTACTCGTTGGCCGGAGGCTCTTCTGTTGACGGACACCACGGCGGCCTCCTGTGCACGGGCCCTGGCGTTACATTGGGTTGCCCGTTTCGGCGTCCCGGCCATCATCACTACCGACCGGGGCGCCCAGTTCACCTCGTCCCTCTGGGCTGCGCTTGCGCAGCTGTATGGGTCTCGCTTGCAGCAGACTACCGTCTATCATCCCCAGGCTAACGGGATGGTAGAGCGCTTCCACCGACAGCTGAAGGCGACCCTCTGTGCCCGCCTGACCGGCCCTGACTGGGCTGACCAGCTGCCTTGGGTCCTCCTCGGCATTCGCACGGCCCCTAAGTCCGATCTGGGTACTTCCTCGGCGGAACTTGTCTATGGCTCGCCCCTGCGGGTGCCAGGTGACATTTTTCCTCCATCCTCCACCCTGCCGTCTTCCGTGTCGTCAGTTTTGGCTTCTCTCCGGGCTCGGGTAGGTTCCCTGGCCCCAGTCCCGGCCTCCCGTCACGGGAGTACCGCAGCGCACGTACCGGCGGACTTGCATGACTGCGAGTTTGTTTTCCTCTGGCGGGATTCCCATCGCCCCCCTCTGCAGCCGGTCTACCAGGGCCCGTTCCAGGTGCTGAAAAGAGGGACGGTCACCTTCACTTTGCAAGTGGGCACCCGACAGGAGCTTGTCTCTGTCTCCCGGCTTAAACCTGCCCACTTGGACCAGGACCGTCCCGTTCTGGTGGGTCAACCTCCTCGCCGGGGCCGCCCTCTGGCCGGTCCACCTGGTTTCCCAGCTGCGTCTCTTCTCCCACCGCTCGGGCCTCCGCTGCCCCCGGTCGTGTTTCCTCTGCCCCCTCCAGCTGCGCCCCCATCGCCTCCACCTGCAGGGCCCTCCCCGCCTCCTTCGTCGCCGGGGGTACCGGCCTCCCCTCTCCATACTCGTTCAGGTACCGTACCGAGGGTTCTGGGGGGGGGGTCATGTAGGGACTTAGGGATTGGCTGGGATAGTTCGAACCCTCGGATTGGCTAGCGATGTCACGCGGTGTGCCAGCGCGGGAGGGACAAGCAGTCTAGTGTTGAACTCCGTCTGATGAAGACGTTTTGTTGGTTGTCTACAGTTTTGAGTGTTGCGATTGTCACGGAGGTTTGCCCATGCAATAAACTCCGTCTGCAACACACATCCGCTTCCAGACTCGCCACACTCTCTGACTTACGAAGAAATCCGTTTACGTGCAGTTCCCAGGAATGTTTAGTTTAGAGGTACAGCGCGGAAACAGGCCCTTCGGCCCACTGTCCTCATCGACCAGCGATCCCCGCACATTAACGCTACCACACGCACACAAGGGACAATTTTACATTTACACTAAGCCAAGTAACCTCCAAACCTGTACGTCTTTGGAATGGAGGCCTTGCGAAACCCGGGGACTGTTTCTCTGCACGAAAAACCTCTGTGGTGTGGGAGTATGAAACACACCGAAGGTGCGGGCATAACTGACCCTCTCTGCACCCCTCCACATCTTCATAATATCCAGGAACACATCACCACATGGAGCTAATGGTACAGGCACATGTTCATCAACACCCTTTGTTTCACTCGTCTTGAGTACCATGTCCAATGCAGCCCCATTCATTTAAACAAATTTGCTCATCTTTAAAATAACAGATTTTTTTTGGGGGGGGGGGCGTGGGGGAAAAAAGACTCATGAGTGTTTAGATGAAACAGGCCCTTTGGTCTACCAAATCCATGCCAACCATATACTTGGTACATACTAGGCATATGGTACCACCATGTACTGGGTAAAACACCCGCATACTAGTTCTATGTTAATCTACTTTCGCATCCTACGCACTAAGGGGCAATTTACAGAAGCCAATTAACCTACAAACCTGCATGTCTTTGGAATGAGGGGTGAAACCGGAGCACCCGGAGAAAGGACAGAGGGAGAACGTACAAGCTCCACTCAAATAGCACCCGAGGTTAGGATTGAACCCGGGTCTCTGGCGTGAGAAAAAAGACAGAATTAGACAGAAATTGTGGACTTAAAAAGTTTTGTCAACTGTTGAGATTCCTGCTGTAAAATCTTGAGTGCAGCGTGCAATAAACAAACACTGTTTGACCATTCTTATTCCCAGCCCATGCCAGTAGTTTAGATGCCGAAATTCAAAATCTGATTCAGTTTAGATGCAACACTTATAGGGGTGTATTATAGACTGCCAAATAGGGAACGAGAATTGGAAGAGCAAATATGTAAGGAGATAGCAGATATTAGTAGTAAGCACAGAGTGGTGATTGTGGGTGATTTCAATTTTCCGTATATAGACTGGGAATCACATTCTGTTAAAGGGCTGGATGGTTTGGAGTTTGTAAAATGTGTGCAGGATAGTTTTTTGCAGCAATACGTAGAGGTGCCTACCAGAGAAGGGGCAGTGTTGGACCTCCTGTTAGGAAATGAGATGGGTCAGGTGACGGAGGTATGTGTTGAGGAGCACTTTGGGTCTAGTGATCATAATGCCATTAGTTTCAATATCATTATGGAGAAGGTCAAATCTGGACCAAGGGTTGAGATTTTGGATTGGAGAAAGGCTAATTTTGAGGAGATGAGAAAGGATTTAAAAGGAGTGAAATGGAAATTGTTGTTTTATGAAAAGGATATAATAGAGAAATGGAGGATATTTAAAGGTGAAATTTTGAGAGTACAGAGTCTTTATGTCCCTGTTCGGTGGAAAGGAAAGAATAATAATTTGAAAGAGCCGTGGTTTTCCAGGGAAATTGGACACTTGGTTCGGAAAAAGAGGGAGATATACAATAAATATAAGCGGCAGGGAGTAAATGAGGTTTTTGAGGAATATAAAGAATGTAAAAGGAATCTTAAAAAGGAAATTAGAAAAGCGAAAAAAAGATATGAGGCTGCTTTGGCAAGTAATGTAAAAGTAAACCCCAAGGGGTTCTACAGATATGTCAATAGCAAAAGGATAGTGAGGGATAAAATTGGTCCATTAGAGAGTCAGAGTGGACAGCTATGTGCTGAGCCGGAAGAAATGGGGGAGATATTAAACAATTTCTTTTCTTCGGTGTTTACCGAGGAGAAGGATATTGAATTATGTGAGGTAAGCGAAACAAGTAGAGTAGTGATGGAAATTAGGAGGATTAAAGAAGAGGAGGTACGGACACTTTTGAAGAATATAAAAGTGGATAAGTCTCCAGGTCCTGATAGGATATTCCCTAGGACATTGAGGGAAGTTAGTGCAGAAATAGCAGGGGCTATGACGGAAATATTTCAAACGTCATCAGAAACAGGGATGGTGCCGGAAGATTGGCGCATTGCGCATGTTGTGCCTTTGTTTAAAAAAGGTTCTAAAAGTAAACCTAGCAATTATAGACCTATTAGTTTGACGTCTGTGGTGGGAAAATTAATGGAAAAGATACTTAGGGACAATATATATAATTATTTGGATAATCAAGGCCTGATTAGAAACAGTCAACATGGATTTGTGCCTGGAAGGTCATGTTTGACTAATCTTCTTGAATTTTTTGAAGAGGTTACCAGGGAAATTGATAAGGGCAAGGCTGTGGATGTTGTCTATATGGACTTCAGTAAGGCATTTGACAAGGTTCCACATGGAAGGTTGATTAAGAAGGTTAAATCGTTGGGTATTAATAGTGAGGTTGCAAGATGGATTCAACAATGGCTGAATGGGAGATACCAGAGGGTAATGGTTGACAATTGTATGTCAGGTTGGAGGCCAGTGTCTAGTGGAGTGCCCCAAGGATCTGTGTTGGGTCCACTGTTGTTTGTCATTTACATTAATGATCTGGATGATGGTGTGGCAAATTGGATTAGTAAATATGCAGATGATACTAAGATAGGTGGAGTAGTTGATAGTGAGGTAGATTTTCAAAGTCTACAGAGAGACTTGGGCCTTTTGGAAGGGTGGGCTGAAAGATGGCAGATGGAGTTTAATGCTGATAAGTGTGAGGTGCTGCATTTTGGTAGGACAAATCAAAATAGGACGTACAGGGTAAATGGTAGGGAATTGAGGAATGCAGTGGAACAGAGGGATCTGGGAATAACTGTGCATTGTTCCCTGAAGGTGGAATCTCATGTGGATAGGGTGGTGAAGAAGGCGTTTGGTATGCTTGCCTTTATAAATCAGAGCATCGAGTATAGAAGTTGGGATGTAATGTTGAAATTGTACAGGGCATTGGTGAGGCCGAATCTGGAGTATGGTGTGCAGTTCTGGTCGCCAAATTATAGGAAGGATGTCGACAAAATGGAGAGGGTACAGAGGAGATTTACTAGAATGTTGCCTGGGTTTCAGCACTTAGGCTACAGAGAGAGGTTGAATAGGTTGGGTCTTTATTCTTTGGAGCGTAGAAGGTTGAGGGGGGACTTGATAGAGGTTTTTTAAAATTTTGAGAGGGACGGACAGAGTTGACGTGGGTAGGCTTTTCCCTTTGAGAGTGGGGAAGATTCCAACAAGGGGACATAGCTTCAGAATTGAGAGACAAAGGTTTAGGGGTAACATGAGGGGGAACTTCTTTACTCAGAGGGTGGTGGCTGTATGGAATGGGCTTCCGGTGGAAGTGGTGGAGGCTGGCTCGATTTTATTATTTAAGAGTAAATTGGATAGGTATATGGATAGGAGGGGATTAGTGGGTTATGGTCTGAGTGCAGGTAGATGAGACTAGGTCAGGGAGAATGGTCGGCGTGGACTGGTAGGGCCGGACAGGCCTATTTCCATGCTGTAGTTGTTATATGTTATATGTTATATGTTATACCAAACTGAGAAGTGGTAACCAGGGGTGCAAGAGCTCACTGGAACGTCGCGTCTGCACCTCTGTAAAAATACCCAAAATAAACAGCGGGGAGTTTTAACTAGCGGAGAATTTAACAGCGCCCACTCCGGCACCTAAAAAATTACCACTGCAACACT
The DNA here is from genome assembly GCF_053455715.1 of Rhinoraja longicauda. Taxonomy (NCBI): domain Eukaryota; kingdom Metazoa; phylum Chordata; class Chondrichthyes; order Rajiformes; family Arhynchobatidae; genus Rhinoraja; species Rhinoraja longicauda. Next base: position 15,790,373 of record NC_135990.1, read on the forward strand.
GGTGACAACTATAACCCAGAAACAGGCAGTGATTTATTACAAGCCAGTGTCAAAGAATCATAGTGTCATACAAATAGTCTATTATTTTCAGAGAGGCTAAATGCTTAGAAAGCTAATAAAGTACGAATTGCAAAGGCAAACATGTAGAATAAAATCAGAAAAAGCAACGATCAACCTGCTGGAATTCAACAAGCTTTCTGGTCAGTAAAATGAGAGATTCACAATATGCACGAGGCACAAATAAGACAGGACAAATATATTTTCAGTAATAATTGAGGATCTCAAGATGGTATGGATTCATTCACAAAATGCTGGAGTAACTCAGCAGGTCAGGCAGCAACTCAGGAGAGCAGGAATGGGCGATGTTTCGGGTCGAGACCCTTCTTCAGATGGTAATAGGTAATTAAAATGCAAGTTGAACAAGGAACGTATATTGAAACTTGCAAAGTTTAGTTTATAGAGATACAGCACGGAAACAGGCCCTTTGGCCCACCGAGTCCAGTGATCCCCTCACATTAACACTATCCTACACACACTAGGGACAATTTTACATTTATACCAAGACAGTTAACTTACAAACCTGCACGTCTTTGGAGTGTGGGAGGAAACCGAAGATCTCGGAGAAAACCCACGCAGGTCACGGGGAGAAAGTACAAACTCCGTACAGACAGCACCCGTAGTCAGGATGGAACCCGGGTCTCTGGCGCTGTAAGGCAGCTACTCTACCGCTGCGCCACCGGGCTGTCCCAGTCTTCCGGTACGTCACCAGGTGGCTGAAGATGATACAAGCATCCCTTCTAAGAGCCCCTGCAATTTCTTCCCTAACGTCCCACAATCCAGAAAATTACCAAAGCTTACTCTCCAAAATAATTAACATTGGAATTTTAAATTGAAATAGAGTATCATCTTAGAAACCAGTGGTGGATTTACTAGATTAGCATTCAGAAGCCTGGGCGATTGATCTGGAGAAACTAGTTTGAACTCTACCATGGCAGCTCAGCAATTTGAATTAATCTGGATTAAAAAGCTGACGTAAATAACGGTCAGCCATAATTGTTGCAAATGTTATGCCTGGTTTATTAATATTCTTCAGGGAGAGAAATCTTTCATCTTTCATCCTTACTGCTTTTCGTCACATGATTCCAGAAGTGTGAAAATGCACACCTCCAGACCTCAACCAAATCATCCTACCACAACCAGAGAGCAGTCATGAACAACTATTTACCTCATTGGTGACCCTCGGATTATCCTTGATCGGACTTTGCTGGCTTTACCTTGCATTAAATGTCATTCCCTTATCATGTATCTATACATTGTAAATGGCTCCATTGTAATCAAAGATACTAGAGGAGCAAGATGAACCACTCCGTTGAAATTGCCTATACTGAAGTGTGGTACGCAAAGGAGCGTAACGTCCGCCATTTTAGTAAGCAAAACCCGCCGTTCGCTATGCCTCTCGCAGTGTAATCAGTGTTTTGGGAGAACAGTTCGTGTGATGATACCATAAAAATCAATTCACAGATTTTTGTTATTTTTCTTTTTAATGGTTCTGCAAGTTTCTGCCCCCTAAAATGGTGCCGTGACGTACTACAGTTTTTAGGGTCGAGTGGTCTATCTTGCTCTGCTCTGTTATCTTTGATTGTAATCATGGATCGTCTTTCTGCAGATTGGATAGCACGCAACAAAAGCTTTTCACTGTACCTCGGTGCACGTGACATTAAACTAAACTGAACTGAACTGAACTCTCTCCTGCCCTCTGAGATGGTACAGCCATTATGTTCAGGATGCATGGGAAAAAACTGCAGATGCTGGTTAAAATCAAAGGTAGACACAAAACTCAGTGGGTCAGGCAGCATCTCGGGAGAGAAGGAATGGGTGACGTTTCGGGTCGAGACCCTTCTTCAGACTGATGTCAGGGGGGGCGGGACAAAGGAAGGATATAGGTGGAGACAGGAAGACAGTGGGAGACCTGGGAAGGGGGAGGGGAAGAGAGGGACAGAGGAACTACCTAAAGTTGGAGAAGTCAATGTTCATACCACTGGGCTGCAAACTGCCCAGGCGAAATATGAGGTGCTGTTCCTAATGTTCATACCACTGGGCTGCAAGATTTGTACCAGCATCTGCAGTTATTTTCTTACACTTCTCTCCCGAGATGCTGCCTGACCCGCTGAGCTATTCCAACATTTTGTGTCTACCTTCATGTTCAGCATGCAATTCAGGACAAGCAACAAAAGCCCGCCTGGCCAGCGATCCTCACATCTCATTAATTAATAAATTAAAAATACGAGGCTTGGATTTCACTTGCTGCGCTCCACTTACTTTAAATGGTCTTAAGTGATGTGTTATTGTATGAAATGCACAGTAATTCAGCAAACCAGACTCATTTATGTCTGAAGAAGGGTCTCGACCCGAAACGTCACCCATTCCTTCTCTCCCGAGATGCTGCCTGACCTGCTGAGTTACTCCAGCATTTTGTGAATAACTCATTTATTTTGTACTGTTTGCAGTAACGTGCTAAACACATCGCTAGAATCAAGTGAGACATTTATATGGCTGGAAAACTTGTGCAGTGAACAGCAAACCCATTATTTCTAAATACGATTGTACCCAAGTCTTATAAGAAAATAACTGCAGATGCTGGTACAAATCGAAGGTATTTATTCACAAAATGCTGGAGTAACTCAGCAGGTCAGGCAGCATCTCAGGAGAAAAGGAATGGGCGACGTTTCGGGTCGAGACCCTTCTTCAGACTTGATCGCCTTCTCAACTATCATTAAAAACAACGAACTGCAATAATGCAGAATGGATGCCACAGTTGTAGCTGTAGCTGCTTCCCACGGACTATGGCTAATGTTGCAAGACTAAATGTCTTCATAACAGTTTAGAGTCTCCAAGGGTCAATAGACAATAGGTGCAGGAGGAGGCCATTCGGGCTGATGATTCTCAATCAGTACCCCGTTCCTGCCTTCTCCCCATACCCCCTGACACCGCTATCCTTAAGAGCTCTATCTAGCTCTCTCTTGAATGCATTCAGAGAATTGGCCTCCACTGCCTTCTGAGGCAGAGAATTCCACAGATTCACAACTCTCTGACTGAAAGTTTTTCCTCATCTCAGTTCTAAATGGCCTACCCCTTATTCTTAAACTGTGGCCCCTTGTTCTGGACTCCCCCAACATTGGGAACATGTTTCCTGCCTCTAACGTGTCCAACCCCTTAATAATCTTATACGTTTCGATAAGATCTCCTCTCATCCTTCTAAATTCCAGTGTATACAAGCCTAGTCGCTCCAGTCTTTCAACATATGATAGTCCCACCATTCCGGGAATTAACCTAGTAAACCTACGCTGCACGCCCTCAATAGCAAGAATATCCTTCCTCAAATTTGGAGACCAAAACTGCACACAGTACTCCAGGTGCGGTCTCACTAGGGCCCTGTACAACTGCAGAAGGACCTCTTTGCTCCTATACTCAACAGTCCAGGACATGCATGTAATGCTGGGACTGTAAGACGCTGGTCAGGCCGCATTTGGAGTATTGTGAGCAGTTTTGGGGCTCATATCCAAGGAAGGGTGTGCTGGCTCTGGAGAGGGTCCAGACGTAGTTAACGAGACTGATCCCAGGAATGAGTAGGTTAACCTATGATGACCGTTTGGCGGTACTGGGTCTGTACTCGCTGGAATTTAGAAGAATGAGGGGGGGGGAGGACCCCATAGAAACACCAAATAGTGAAAGGCCCGGATAGAGTGGACATGGAGAGGATGTTTCCACCAGTGGGTTTCCACCATGAGTTCCAAACATTATGGTGCCCTGAAATGGGGGGGGGGGGGGGGACTATGTATAAACACAGCTGTAATTTCTACATGGTGAAACCAAAATGTATAAAAATGGCCTTTATTAAAATCTGACAATGCGTACTTTAACCACATGTGATTTTTTTTCTATTACGAATCTCAAATTGTGGAGTACAGAGGCAAATAAATAAATGATGGGTCTTTGTCCCAAACATTATGGAGGGGACTGTTTAAAGAAGTGAATATGAAAGTTGTCAAGTTCCAGCAAGTGTGTCGAAATCTCTCATTCACAAAACAGCCTTGCAACCATCTGCGAAACACCTGCCATGTTCTTTCCATGTACATCTCATCAGTTAAATAAAAACTGCACTGGCTTTTGGATGACGAACCTTTCTCATCGCCTCATGCTGATCCCCAATTCAACCCATACACCCATGTAGAACCTGCTCTTTCCCACATGCCCCAGAATACTCCCCTGATTCTCCTATCAATAGTCCACAAGAAATTGCAGCAGTCGATTAACTGCCAACTCACCCCTATCAGAAATGAAGACATTGCTTCAAAATGCTTGCTTTATCACAAAACCTATCAATGTTTTGTTGTTTATGATCTTCTTTCATGGATTCAAGGACCAGAAGACATAGGTTTAAGGTGAAGGGGGAAAGATTTAATAGGAATCTGAGGGGTAACTTTTTCATACAAAGGGTGGTGAGGGTATGGACACGAATCCCCGTGCACACTTGCTCACACTCGTGCATCCCCACACACACTCGCGCATCCCCCTACACACTCGCGCATCCCCGTACACACTCGTGCATCCCCACACACACTCGCAAATCCCCGTGCACACTCGCGCACGCTCGCGCATCCCCACACACACTCGCGCATCCCCACACACACTGGCAAACACACCAGAGCGCGCCGCAGGATGTTCCTGTTCTCGATCATTGGCGACTGTGTCCAAGGCTGGGGCTCTCTCGTGTGAGAGGGCTCCCAACACCATCCCTTTACAGCATTTCCTATCAGAGCCGACCCCTGCCACTGCCCCCTCCCCAAGCCAATCTTAAGCCCCTGTTGTCTGCAACGTTCCTGCGCTGCACACGGCGGGGGGTGGGTGGTCCAACCAACTATTGTTGTTGTGTTTGCTCACCAACGCTACGTTTTCCCAGAGCGCTGGGCTCCCCGGCACGGACGTGCAGGGTCATCTCCCACTTGTCTGGGACACAGTGCGTTTGAGTCTTGTTTTCGAAGGGTCTGGTATGCGGTGCTGCTAATTTAGCTGAGAACCATTTTACATTTTAGCTGAAATTGTCTGTTTAACCTTTTACACACAAAGGGTGGTGGGTGTGTGGAACAAGCTGCCGGAGGAGGTAGTGGAAGCAGGAACTACCCCAATGTCTGACCTGCTGAGTCCCTCTCTCCTAGATGCTGCCTGACCTGCTGAGTTACTCCAGCATTTTGTGATACATCCCAATGTTTAAGAAACAGTTAGACAAGTACATGGATAGGATACGTTTGGAGGGATATGGACCAAATGTGGGCAGGTGGGACTAGTGTAGCTGGGACATGTTGGCCGGTGTGGGCAAGTTGGGCCGAAGGGCCTGTTTCCACACTGTATCACTCTATGGCTCTGTATGAAATTATGTTTTAGAGGATTATGCTGGTGGCCTTGCTGAGACCCTATGATCCTATATAATTGAAATATTGCTTATACTTCTGAAAAATGGTCAATTGAACCATTCTACACCTATAGTAAAGAAATTTGGACGGTCACAGTGGCGCAGCGGTAGCGTTGCTGCCTTACAGCGAATGCAGCGCTGGAGACCCGGGTTCCATCCCGACTACGGGTGCTGTCTGTACGGAGTTTGTACGTTCTCCCCGTGACCTGCGTGGGTTTTCTCCGACATCTTCAGTTTCCTCCCACGCTCCAAAGACGTGCAGGTTAATTGGCTTGGTAAATGTAAAAGTTGCCCCTTGTGGGTGTAGGATCGAGTTGATGTGCAGGGATCGCTGGTCGGTGCGGACCCGGCGGGCCGAAGGGCTTGTTCCCGCGCTGCATCTCTAAACTAAACTAAACTAAAAGATGTGTGGCCTTTGTATATCTGTAACTACATGCACAGCAGGTATGGGACAACCAAGGTAAGCACTTTTACTTTGGCCTTGAGAAGGTCAAACACATTTGAACTCAAGTGCAATGACCTGGTTGTGATTTTGAGAACCAGCAGTCAGGTTTTTTCCCCCTGCAACTAGGTTACAGCTAGATTGCCACGTTCCTCATATCCGAGCCAAGAACGTTGCATTAAATCAGGAGTTAAACCGAACGTGTATGCCACGCGACAACCAACAGCATGATTTACACCACTTATTTAACAAGACCTTGACAATTTAAATCACAGCTAACTCGTACGCTGAGTATCAATCAACCTGGCACCTTTCCAAAATTCTGACAATTTACTACTGGAATGGTGGCTTCTGAAACCACCTTATATTGAAAGCTATGTCTGAATGATAAGCAGATTTTTTTAAAGTGCACGTTTACAGCTGAAACCCAGACTCATTAGTTCATAAGTGATAGGAGTAGAATTGGGCCATTCGGCCAATCAAGTCTACTCCACCATTTAATCATGGCTGATCTATCTCTCCCTCCTAACCCCTTCTCCCCATAACCCCTGACACCCGTACTAATCAAGAATCAATCTCTGCCTTTAAAAATATCCATTGACTTGGCCTCCACAGCCTTCTGTGGCATGAATTTCACAGATTCACCACCCACTGACTAAAGGAATTCCTCCTCGTCTCCTTCCTAAATGAACGTCCTTTAATTCTGAGGCTGTGACCTCTGGTCCTAGACTCTCCCACTGGTGGAAACATCCCACTCTATCCAGGCCTTTCACGATTCGATAACGATTCGATAGGCCAACGATTCGATAAGTTTCAATTAGTTCCTCTTATTGAAAATGAAAACATAAGAGAGCTAACCAAATTGGCACAATAGTTTAGTTTATCATCACGTGTACAGGGAAAAGCTTTTTGTTGCATGCTATAGAAACATAGAAAACAGGTGCAGGAGTAGGCCATTCGGCCCTTCGAGCCAACACCGCCATTCAATATGATCATGGATAATCATCTAAAATCAGTGCCCCGTTCCTGCTTTTCCCCCATATCTCTTGATTCCTTTAGCCCTAAGAGCTAAGTCGAACTCTCTCTTGAAAACATCTAGAGAATCGGCCTCCACTGCCTTCTGGTGCAGAGAATTCCACAGATTCACAACTCTCTGGGTGAAAAGGTTTTCCTCATCTCAGTCCTAAATGGCCTAACCTTTATTCTTAAACTGTGAACACCTGGTTCTGGACTCTTCCAACATCGGGAACATTTTTCCTGCATCTAGCCTGTCCAATCCTCTAAGAATTTTTTATGTTTCTATAAGATCCTCTCTCATCCGTCTAAATTCCAGCGAATACAAGCCCAGTTGACCCATTCTTTCATCATATGTTAGTCCAGCCATCCCGGGAATTAACCTGGTGAACCTACGTTGCATTCCTTCAATAGCAATAAGGGAGACCTTATTTGTTCTTCCTCAAATTCGGAGACCAAAATTGCACACAATACTCCAGGTGTGGTCTCACCAGGGCCTTGTACAACTGCAGTAGGACCTCCTTGCTCCTAAACTCAAATCCTCTCGCAATGAAGGCCAACATGCCATTAGGTTTCTTCACTGCCTGCTGCACCTGCATGCTTATTTTTAGTGACTGATGTTCAAGCACACCCAGGTCTCGTTGCACCTCCCCTTCTCCTAATCTGACACCATTCAGATAATAATCTGCCATCCTGTTCTTGTGGATAACCTCACATCTATCCACATTATACTGCATCTGCCATGCATCTGCCCACTCACCCAACCTATCCAAGTCACCCCGCAGCCTCATAGCATCCTCCTCGAAGCTCACACTGCCACCCAGCTTTGTGTCATCCGCAAACTTAGAGATGTTACATTTAATTCCCTCGTCCAAATCGTTAATATAAATTGTAAACAACTGGGGTCCCAGCACCCCAGTTGCAGCACCCCACTACTCACTGTCTGCCATTCTGAAAAGGACCTGTTAAATCCTACTCTTTGCTTCCTGTCTGCCAACCAGTTCTCATCAGCGAGAACTCTACATACGATGTCAATTGAGCTGTTCATAGTGCAGATACAGGGTAAAGGGAATAACAAATAGTGCACGATAAAGTCCATAAAATCTGATTATTCAGCACTGCTCTCTAGTTGTTGAAAGGACGATTCAGTTGCATGATAACAGCTGGGAAGAAACTGTCCCTGAATCTGGAGGTGTGCATTTTAAAATTTCTGTACCTCTTGCCTGATGGGAAACAGGAGAAGAGGGAGTGACTGGTGATGAGATTCACCCTTGATTATGCTGCTGGCCTTGCCGAGGCAGCGTGAAGTGTAGACGGAGTGGATGGAAGGGAGGTTGGTTTGTGTGATGGTCTGGGCTGCGTCCATAAATCGCTGCAATTTCCTGTGGTCTTGGATTGAGTTGTTCTCAAACCAACACTAAATTTGACAATTTGACACAGTTCATGTCAAAATGGGATCAAAATCATATCTTCTCAAAAACCCTGGGGTTTTTTTTGTTGCAGAAGCCAGAGCTGTATTATTCACTGACACCATTTCAACTTTATAAACAACCACTTAAAAGTGTAAATATGTCAAATGTAAAAAGGTTCACCGTTATACAAAAAAAGGATTACTTGCAGAAGACTGAAAAGACAATGTTTCATTTAATTTGAAGAGTCTGCAACCTGACAGATCATAATAAAAAGCAAAAAGAGTTCACAAGTGTTCAGTGTTGTAGAAGGCTCTACATTTAGTCAGTCACACAGCGTAGAGGCAGGCTCTTCGGCCCAACTTGCCCATGCCGACCAAGATGCCCTGTGTACACTATAAACTTATTTATCTAAAAACCACCTGCCCGCATTTGCCACATATCCTTCTAAACCTTTCCTATCCATGAACCTGGCCAAACGTCTTTTGAATGTTTCGTTTAGTTTAGTGATACAGCGCAGAAACAGGCCCTTCGGTCCACTGGGTCCGCGCCGACCAGCAATCCCCGCATATTAACAGTCTGAAGAAGGGTGTCGGCCTGAAACGTCACCCATTCCTTCTCTCCAGAGATGCTGCCTGTCCCGCTGAGTTACTCCAGCATTTTGTGTGTCGACCTTCAGGCAATCAGTATGCATACCGTTCAGCAAACCATACAGAAGCATCTTGTAGGAGATTTGAACTAGAACAAACTAATGATGACCTCCTCATTAAAGCTTGTCAACCACCTTCCATAAATAGTATCCATTCTGATAGCATGTTGGAATTGCGATTACTGCCTGTGAAATCATACCATGATAAATCAAGGATCGAATCTGGGCGGAAGAGAAATTATAGATGCAGCAATGCTCATTCTTACTCTCGGACCTCCAATAATACAGAAAATTGGACCCATTGAAGGACATCTTTTGTACAACGTAACTGGGCAGTCATGGTGGTGCAGCGGTAGAGTTGCTGCCTTACAGCGAATGCAGCGCCGGAGACCCGGGTTCGAACCTGACTACGGGTGCTGTCTGTACGGAGTTTGTACGTTCTCCCCGTGACCTGCGTGGGTTTTCTCCGAGATCTTTGGTTTCCTCCCACACTCCAAAGACGTACAGGGTTGTAGGTTAATTGGCTTGGTGTAAATGTAAAAATTGTCCCTAGTGGGTGTAGGATAGTGTTAATGTGTGGGGATCGCTGGTCGGCGCGGACCCGGTGGGCTGAAATGGCCTGTTTCCGCGCTGTATCTCTGAACTGAACTAAACTTCCGCTCAGCGCAACTTTGCAACAAATACAGCCTAACACGTTACCCACAAATCTCAATTAAAAACAAGTTGGCAAAGTTGAAATGTGTAGGAAGGAACTGCAGATGCTGGTTTAAACGGAAGATAGACACAAAAAGCTGGAGTAACAGCGGGTCAGACAGCATCTCTGTAGAAAAGGAATAGGTGACATTTTGGGCCGAGACCCTTCTTCAGACTGAGAGTCAGGGGAAAGGGAAACAAGAGATATAGACAATGATGTCGAGAGTTATAGAACAAATGAATGACAGATATGTAAAAAAGGTAACGATGATAAAAGAAACAGGCCATTGTTACCTGAGTAAACTGGTAAAAACGATTATTGACAATGAGACTCAACAAGATGACTTTGAAGCTGTTACGACTTGGGGGAAGAGAGGGAATGTAGGGATTACTTGAAGTTAGAGAAATCAATATTCATACCACAGGATTGTAAGCTACCCAAGGAAAATACTAGACGCTGTTCCTTTGCGTTTTGGCCTCACCCTGACAATGGAGAAGGCCTAGGACAGAAAGGTCAGTGTGGGAAGGGGAAGGGGAATTAAAGTGTTTGGCAACCCGGAGATCATGTAGGTCCATGTGAGCGAAGTTGAAAGTCTTTGCCTTTTCCTTTTTCTTGGTCAGTTTCTCACCAACATAATTTGCAAATGTCTGGTCACAATCTCAACCACACAGGTCACACTGTCTACTGATAACTGCCAAAAAGGCTAATTCTAATAAGCCTTCTGGACAAAGTGGCTTTATATTTCACTTTCCTTATCCGACACCCATTTGTCTCCTTTCCATCTCTCGCCTTTGTCCACCCATTGCCAACCACAACCCCCCTCACCAATATTAGCATAGACTGGGTGACCATTTCACTCAATACTCATTTCACTCAGAACGCCAAGGCCTACTGGATCTTCCGGATGCTCACCATTTCAACTCCTCTTCCCATTGCCACACTGACATTTCTGTCCTGTGGATTGCCAGAGTGAGGCCACATGCAAACTGGAGGAACAGCACCTCATATTCCACTTGGGATCATATCGAAACATGCAAGATTATTAAGGGGTTGGACAAGTTAGAGGCAGGAAACATGTTCCCAATGTTGGGGGAGTCCAGAACACCACAGTTTAAGAATAAGGGGTAGGCCATTTAGAACTGAGATGAGGAAAAACTTTTTCAGTCAGAGAGTTGTGAATCTGTGGAATTCTCTGCCTCAGAATGTATGTCAGGTTGGAGGCCAGTGTCTAGTGGAGTACCCCAAGGATCTGTGTTGGGTCCACTGTTGTTTGTCATTTACATTAATGATCTGGATGATGGTGTGGCAAATTGGATTAGTAAATATGCAGATGATACTAAGATAGGTGGAGTAGTTGATAGTGAGGTAGATTTTCAAAGTCTACAGAGAGACTTGGGCCTTTTGGAAGGGTGGGCTGAAAGATGGCAGATGGAGTTTAATGCTGATAAGTGTGAGGTGCTGCATTTTGGTAGGACAAATCAAAATAGGACGTACAGGGTAAATGGTAGGGAATTGAGGAATGCAGTGGAACAGAGGGATCTGGGAATAACTGTGCATTGTTCCCTGAAGGTGGAATCTCATGTGGATAGGGTGGTGAAGAAGGCGTTTGGTATGCTTGCCTTTATAAATCAGAGCATCGAGTATAGAAGTTGGGATGTAATGTTAAAATTGTACAGGGCATTGGTGAGGCCGAATCTGGAGTATGGTGTGCAGTTCTGGTCGCCAAATTATAGGAAGGATGTCGACAAAATGGAGAGGGTACAGAGGAGATTTACTAGAATGTTGCCTGGGTTTCAGCACTTAGGCTACAGAGAGAGGTTGAATAGGTTGGGTCTTTATTCTTTGGAGCGTAGAAGGTTGAGGGGGGACTTGATAGAGGTTTTTAAAATTTTGAGAGGGACGGACAGAGTTGACGTGGGTAGGCTTTTCCCTTTGAGAGTGGGGAAGATTCCAACAAGGGGACATAGCTTCAGAATTGAGGGACAAAGGTTTAGGGGTAACATGAGGGGGAACTTCTTTACTCAGAGGGTGGTGGCTGTATGGAATGGGCTTCCGGTGGAAGTGGTGGAGGCTGGCTCGATTTTATTATTTAAGAGTAAATTGGATAGGTATATGGATAGGAGGGGATTAGAGGGTTATGGTCTGAGTGCAGGTAGATGAGACTAGGTCAGGGAGAATGGTCGGCGTGGACTGGTAGGGCCGGACAGGCCTGTTTCCATGCTTTAGTTGTTATATGTTATATGTTAGAAGGCAGTGGAGGCCAATTCTCTGAATGCATTCAAGAGAGAGCTAGATCGAGCTCTTAAGGATAGCGGAGTCAGGGGGTATGGGGAGAAGGCAGGAACGGGGTACTGATTGAGAATGATCAGCCATGATCACATTGAATTGCGGTGCTGGCTCGAAGGGCCGAATGGCCTCCTCCTGCACCTATTGTCTATTGTCTAACCCAGCATTGAATTCTCCCGTGACGAATTTTAGTTTAGTTTAGTTTAGAGATACAGCACGGAAACAGGCCCTTCGGCCCACCGGGTCCGCGCCGACCAGCGATCCCCGCATATTAACACTACCCTACACACACTAGGGACAATTTTTACATTTTTATCAAGCCAATACCTATACGTCTCTGGAGAATTAAATTCTCCCGTGACGAATGGAATTCTCTAATTTTAGGTAACATGTCACTAACTTCCCCCCCACCCCCAAACCCTACCCCCCTCGCCCCCACACTACACCACCATCCCCTCCCTGTGCCTCACCTGCACAACCACCTATTTCTCCCCTCAGTCCCACCTCCTTCTACTTTCTGGCATCACAATCTACAACTGTTTAAACTGTCTCCCACCTTCCTTTCTTATCTCTGGCCTTTGTTCCAACCATCTGCCGATCAACCCCCCCCCCCCCCCCCCCCACCCCTTGTCTATGTCACCCTTTTACCTGCCACGCTTTGTCCTGCCTCTCCACTTTTCCAGCTTTCTTCTCCACCCACCCCCCCCCCAAACTCCAATCAGTCTGAAGAATGATCTCGACATAAAACGTCACCTATCCATATTCGCCAGAGATGCTGCCTGACCTGCTGAGTTACTCTTGCAGTTTATTTTATTTTGTTTAATCACCTTTTTGCCCCATCCTATCTCTTTAGTTTTTTCTCCTCCTCTACTACAAGCCGTTTGAGGGGGTCCCAAACTGAAACATGGCCTATCCATGTCCTCCAGAGATGCTGCCTGACCTGCTGTTACTCCAGCACATTTTCTTTTGTAAAGTAGCATTTGTAATTTCTTGTATCTCTAGATAAAGTGACAAATGGAAGTTGTAGGCACTTCAGTGAATTTTGTTTAAAAAAAAACTTTTTGAGAAGTTCTAATCAAACCACAAGATAGCAAAGATTATAATAAGAAAGACAGAAAAAGCTGGAGTAACTCAGCAGGAGTACTTAGTATTTTCAAAGATAGAAAATAAAATGAAACAAATTATTCATTCCTATCAAATCTATACATCTGGGATTCATACAAGATTGATTTTTATTTAAATGTCCCAAGAGGATATCAAATTCTCACAACAACAAAAATTTAAACCACAGGTGAAACCGCATCTCATAGTAAACCCCTAAATTTCCCAAAAACTGGAAGTTTCAGTTTCAATCTCAGTGTACCAACAAGGTATTTCATGATGGCAGACCACGTTATGTGTACCTAATATTTCAAATGGCTTGTTTGACCCAAAATATCAGGTCGGCAACAATTTCCTGAAAATGAAGACCAAAGTTACAAAATCCATTCCTTAGCCACCGCCTCCAAATCTCCCTCAGGTAATGCAAAGCCCAGAACAATATTTAAAAGACACTAGACCAAGTGGACCCGTTGGGCCCAAACCTCTCTTGCATTGGTGCAGCACCCTCTCCTTTCCCACTCTCTCTCCCCCCCTCCCCACTCCATCCCCCGACTCCTCCCTCCCTCCCTCCCCCCCCTCCATTTAAACTCTAAAATGTGAATAACTTTAAAAATGTAACACCGATTTCAATGAAACTTCTTCCATTAGCACCAAAGGGACAACGTTGAGTAAGATGGGCCTAAAATTGTTGCGCTATCATGTAGCATTTTGGCTGTAGTTCAGGAACAAACAAACAAACAAACGAGAGTTTTAGTATATAGATACATAGGAAAGGTTTAGAGGGAATTTGTAGAAAGGAATGGCAGATGCTGGCTTATACCCCGTAGATAGACACAAAGTGGAGTAACTCAGCGGGTCATGCAGCATCTCTGGAGAAAAAAGGATTGGTGACGTTTCGAGTTCAAACCTTCTTCAGGATCCGAAGAAGGGATCCGACCCCATATGTCACCCATCCAATCCTCAAAGGTTTAGAGGGATATGGGCCAAATGTGGGCAGGTGCGACCTGTGTAAATGGGTCATCTTGGTCAACATGGGCTGAATGCCCGTTTCCATGCAGGATGACTATGACCCCAAGTGTCACATCTGATTGAGAAGTTAGAGAACACAATTCTCTAACTGGTGATTGTAAGTGCAAATGAGGGGAGATAGTTTTTTTCCCTCTTTCTCTCTTCTGACATAGGGCCCACGACCTGAAATATGAACTTTTTTTTTCCGTAGATACTCCCTGACCTGTTGAATGTTTTGAGCACATTTGATTTTATAGACAATAGACAATAGGTGCAGGAGTAGGCCATTCGGCCCTTCCAGCCAGCACCACCATTCAATGTGATCATGGCTGATCATTCTCAATCAGTACCCCGTTCCTGCCTTCTCCCATACCCCTTGACTCCGCTATCTTTAAGAGCTCTATCCAGCTCTCTCTTGAATGCATTCAGAGAATTGGCCTCCACTGCCTTCTGAGGCAGAGAATTCCACAGATTCACAACTCTCTGACTGAAAATGTTTTTCCTCATCTCCGTTCTAAATGGCCTACCCCTTATTCTTAAACTGTGCCCCCTGGTTCTGGACTCCCCCAACATTGGGAACATTGGATTTATTTACATTTACCATCCCAAAATCATAATCTTCACGTGCAAACTGTCCAAACCTGCCCAATCTCAAAGTAACTACTGCCTGAACTCTTATCCCATGACTGACCATATTCCACCCTACACCAATCATTTATTTTTGCCGAACTGTACAGAGCTACAATGCCTCTTTTAAAATATTCCACCTGAAATGCCAAAATGACAACAGAAAATACTGGAGATCAGGACATACTCAGCAGATCAGGCAGCATCGTTGAAAGCTGAACATCTCAGATAAATGACTTGCTTCAGAACTCAGGTAGGTCAGAACCGTGAGGCGGCCCGGTTGCACAGAGGTAGAGTTGCTGCCTTACTGTGCCAGGGACCTGGGTTCGATCCTGACTAGGGGTGCTATCTGTACAACTTGCACGTTCTCCCCGTGACCTGCGTGGGTTTTCTCCGGGTGCTCCAGTTTCCTCCCACACTCCAAAGACGTACAGATTTGTAGGCTAATTGGCGTAATGTAATTGTAAACTGACCCTAGTGTGTGTAGGATAGTGTAAGTATGCGGGGATCGCTGGTGGGCCGAAGGGCCTGTTTCTACGCTGTATCTCTAAACACGAAACTAAACACATCTATGCAAACTACCCCCCCCCCCCCCCCCCCCCCCCCCACACCCACCCACCCTTCCCCATATCCTGAAGCACATCAGGAAACCCATCCCCTAAACAAAGGTAGGTAACAGTATGAGCTGTGTCACCAGCAGACATTGTTAAATTACTTTAGAGTCTATGACTCTATGACTCTATTCCTTCATCCAAATTGCTGATGCAGACTGAATAACTGGACTTCAGCACTCATGAGTCATAACCTGCCAACCTGGAAACAATGTGTTAGAAGGAACTGCAGATGCTGGTTTAAACCGAAGATAGACACAAAAAGCTGGAGTAACTCATCGGGCGGGACAGGCAGCACCTCAGGAGAGAAGGAATGGGTGACGTTTCGGGTCGAGACCCTTCTTCAGTCTGAAGTTACTCCAGCTTTTTCTGCCTGGAAACAATGCTTATTGTCTGTTAAGCAATCCTCAATCCACACTTGTATGGACATAGTGATTCCACAATTTTTTAATTTAGTTCGGGCTGCATTTTCTCATTAAACCATTCCCAGAGAGGAACGCCCATCAAGTTTTTGAACAGCACACAGTACAAAATCTCTCTCTCAGCGAGTTGAAAAGGTTTTTTCATTTTCTACGAATTCAAATCAGATTGTCTGCCAAACAACTCGAGCGCCAAGTCTTTGACTTGCTCAGCTGCAAACAAATCCGACTCCAATTATTACTTTTTGCAAATGATTTAATATGACAGTGAAGCTTAACTGAGCTGGAAAATTATGGAAACACGTTTGGCCTGACTTTGTTCAACTCAGCCCCAGGAACTGGCCTCCATCCCGACCACTCCCTGGGTTATTGACCTCCATTGGCCATTCCCTGAGCTTGCCATCTGCTCTCCAAACCCCAATTCACACCACGCGTGCGAGCCAAATTGAAGGAATGGATTACAGTGCACCAAGGGATGTGGTCTGAAACAAAAACTGGCGTTAAAGTCCACAGATGTGACTCCAAGACATTTAGAATAAGAAAATAACTGCAGATGCTGGTACAAATCGAAGGTATTTATTTACAAAATGCTGGAGTAACTCAGCAGGTCAGGCAGCATCTCAGGAGAGAAGGAATGGGTGACGTTTCGGGTCGAGACCCTTCTTCAGACATTTAGAGATACAGCGCGGAAACAGGCCCTTCGGCCCACCGAGTCCGCGCCGACCAGCGATCCCCGCACATTAACACTATCCTACACACACTAGGGACAATTTTTTTTTACATTTACCCAGTCAATTAACCTACATACCTGTACGTCTTTGGCGTGTGGGAGGAAACCGAAGATCTCGGAGAAAACCCATGCAGGTCACGGGGAGAACGTACAAACTCCGTACAGACGGCGCCCGTAGTCAGGATCGAAGCCGAGTCTCCAGTGCTGCATTCGCTGTACGGCAGCAACTCTACCGCTGCGCCACCGCGCCCTGTTATGATAGGCCTGGATAGAGTGGATGTGGAGAGGATGTTTCCACTGGTGGGAGAGTCTAAACCAGAGGTTTCAATGAATATATCTAATGTCTTTTGAAAATTATCAGAGTAAATAAAAATATTACTTCTCTGCGCTTTTTCTGCAACTCAGCTGTAATTTATGGGAGTTAATTCCACTAGTTAGAGTCACAGAGGTATGCTGCAGGGAAATAGCCCCTTCTGTCCAACTTGCCCATGCCAACCAGGATGATTAACTGAGTAGGAAAACAACTGCAAATGCTGGTACAAATCGAAGGTATCACAAAATACTGGAGTAACTCAGCGGGTCAGGCAGCATCTTGGACAGAAAGAATGGTGACGTTTCGGGTCGAGACCCTTCTTCAGACTGATGTCAGGGGGGGGTGGGGGGGGGGGGGGGCGGGACAAAGAAAGGATATAGGTGGAGACAAGAAGACAGTGGGAGAACTGGGAAGGGGGGAGGGGGAAAAGAGGGACAGAGAAACTATTTAAAGTTAGAGAAGTCAATGTTCATACCGCTACTCCAAACCTTTCCTATTCATGTAGGAAAGGTCATTCCTAAATGACTTTTTAACTATTGGCATCTGCCTTTACCAATTTCTCTGGCAGTTTCTTTCGATATATCCACCACCTCCTGTGTGAAACACTCTACAAATCCCTTTTAAATCTATGCTCTCTAGTTTTAGACTTCCCCATCCTGTGGAAACAACTGTGGTTAGTCACCTTATCACACCCTTCATGATTTTATATACCTCTTTAAGGTCACTCTTCGGCCTCCCATGCTCCAGGGAGAAAAGTTCTCATCTGCCCAGGCTCTCCTTACAACTCAAACCCCCCAACTGCAATAACAACATTTCAGAGGTTGTGGGGAGAAGGCAGGAGAGTGGGGTTGAGAGGGAGAGATGGATCGGCCATGATTGAGTGGCGGAGTGGACTTGATGGGCCGAATGGCCTAATTCTGCTCCTATAACTTATGAACATATGAAAACACAAAATGCAAAAGTGCTCGGGGCGGCACGGTGTTGGAGTTGCTGCCTTACAGCGCCAGAGACCCAGGTTCAATCCTGATGACGGGTACTGTCTGTACGGAGTTTCTACTTTCTCTCTGTGAGCGTGTGGGTTTTCCCCGGGTGCTCCGGTTTCCATCCACTCCAAAGACACGCAGGTTTGTCGGTTAATTGGCTTCTGATTTCTTGGTTAGTGCGGGTATGAGGGGTTAATGGGGGGGGGGGGGGGGGGGGGGAGGCAGGAGAATGGTGTTGAGAGGAAAAAATAGATCAGCCACGATTGAATGGCGGATTAGGCTAGATGGGCTGAATGGCCTAATTCTGCTCCTCAAACCGACGGAGGAAGTTTTCTAGGAGCAGATTGTGTCCCACAAAATCCTTTTGTGGACAAATTCTACACACTAAATCTACACACTTCCCAGTTTATAAAGAATCAAGTATAAAAAACGAGCAAAATTTTCCATGATTAATTTCAGCAAGGTAGAATGCTAGCAAGCCGATTATCGCTGACTACACAGACTGCCAGTAGACCTTGTGAAAACTAAAGAAAAACCTGCAGATGACAGAAATTTAAAAAAGCCCCAGAGAATTCTGTAAATACTCAGGTCAGACTACATCTGCGCAAGAGAAACAGGGTAATTCTGTCAGATCCTCTCAGGAGGGTTCTTCAACCTGAAACGTTAACTGTTTATCTTCCCAGAGATACTGCCTGGCCAGCTGAGTGTTTCCAACATTTTATGTTTTTCTTATGGCAGAATGGTAAGGTTGAAAGACAGGAATGAGCATGACAAGAAGCTTGGTAATCTGGCGCCTTGATGTGGAAACAAAGAAATGCAGATGCTGGTTTATACCAAAGATTGACACAAATTGCTGGAGTAACTCAATAGGTCAGGCAGCATCTCTGGAGAAAATGGATGGGTGACGTTTCACAGAGTGCTGGAGTAACTCAGCAGGTCAGGCAGCATCTCTGGAGAAAATGGATGGGTGACGTTTCACAGAGTGCTGGCGTAACTCAGCGGGTCAGGCAGCATCTG